>NC_089765.1:448375-640875 GCF_040412425.1 Macrobrachium rosenbergii
GTTATCTGATGTTGGAAAAACTGGGTTCAGCTTACGCTGAAGATAAGGGAAAGTGCCCTCTTATCTTTGAGTCCATTATATACACCATCATGTGTTATAATGTTAATCATTACGACACAATACCTGGCCAAAAGACCAACTAGAAGAGAATTCTTTGATATTAGTTTGGTCACCATGGAGCTCTGGTAGACCATGGAAGGTAACTCCTTGAGGACGAAACAGCGACTACGCTATCAAAAAGAATGATTAGTATCTACAACACTGTTACTACTATCCTTATCTCTAGTTTCCGTTAATTTAGTCATAAAGCTAGAAAAATCGACTAGACATAATCAGCTAGTAACTTGTCTTCTAACTTTTTGAATAAGTCTTCCATCTGATCTACCGACCACAACTCGCCGCCTATCTGACCGATACTAAACTGCATCTTCCTACATAAAATACAAACAGAATGTCGATCGTGTTTGAGGGTACACATCCTACACTTGCAGGACGTGTAGGGCCGATGAGCGTCAGCATCTCCAGCAGAAGAAGGCTCTGTCGTCAAAGATGTAAACGAAGTTGAAGTATCGGCGCTAGCAGACGGCAACGTCTTCTTGTTTGACTTACCCAATTCAGTCCAAAGTACCGATCCTAAAGTCAAAATCGGGAGAGAAGTTCCAAATCCCATCAATAAAGTATCCATCCAGGAGAAAATGCGTTGAAAACAGTCCAAATCGTGATTTATGTCCAAATTCTTAAATGAGGGTCAGGCTAAATGACCAAAAGTTCGCCTGATGCGGGACACATCCACACAGCATGGCAAATGAAAAGCAATTGGGGATCTCGGCCTCACTCGGCCGGGACTTGCAGCAGTGTTGCCAACGGTACTTCAGGTAACTCATTTGACAAGATTTTCCTGTAAGCGTTGGTAACGCTGACAGTTAATTACCCATGGGGATGTAGTTCAGGCTGGTAGGTGACCATGGCTAATTCAGGTGTTCAGGGAGTGTATTGCAATATGAAATCTTATATTGCTTGTAAGGGTAATTTAACCAAAAAATGCTTCCCAGCATTCCTTGCACATGAATGGCTTCTCTCCTGTATAGAATAAAATATAAATTCAGGCCAAAGGCCAAGCGATGGGACCTAAGAAGTTATTCAGCTCTGAAACGGAAATGACAGTAAGGTGGAAAATACAATGGAAGAAAGAGAAAAAGAATGGAGGTGCAGTAAAAGGAATGGAAGGGTTTGCAGTTAGGGGCAGAATGGATGTTGCAAAAACTTAAGTAATGCCTAAATTGCATCACATGAGGTGCACTGATGGCACTAACCCCCTATGGGGTCTCTCCAGTATGAATCTTCATATGATATGTAAGACTAGGTTTCTGGGAAAATGCTTTCCCACATTCCTTGCACATAAATGGCTTCTCTCCAGTATGCAATCTCATATGAACTGTAAGATATGGTTTCTGAGAAAATGCTCTCCCACATTCATTGCATTTGAATGGCTTCTCTCCAGTATGCACTCTCATATGTAATGTAAGATCTGATTTCCTAGAAAATGCTTTCCCACATTCCTTGCACATAAATGCTCTCTCTCCAGTATGATTTCTCATATGATCTGTAAGATTTTGTTTCCGGGAAAATGCTTTCCCACATTCCTTGCATTTGAATGGCTTCTCTCCAGTATGAAATCTCATGTGAACTGTAAGATTTTGTTTCTGGGAAAATGCTTTCCCACATTCCTTGCATATAAATGGCTTCTCTCCAGTATGATTTCTCATATGAACTATAAGACCTGGTTTCCAGGAAAATGCTTTCCCACATTCCTTGCACATATATGGCTTCTCTCCAGTATGGCTTCTCATATGATCTGTAAGATTTTGTTTCCGGGAAAATGCTTTCCCACATTCCTTGCACATGAATGGCTTCTCTTCATTATGCATTCTCATATGATCTGTAAGAGCTGGTTTCTTGGAAAATGTTTTCCCACATTTCTTGCACATTAATGGCTTCTCTCCAGTGTGTATTCTCATATGAGCTGTAAGACTTACTTTCCAGGAAAATGCTTTCCCACATTCCTTGCACATGAATAGCTTCTCTCCAGAATGCGTTCCCATATGAAATGTAAGATGATCTTTCCTGGAAAATGCCTTCCCACATTCCTTGCACATGAATGGCTTCTCTCCAGTATGATTTCTCATATGAACTTTAAGATCTCCTTTCCTGGAAAATGCTTTCCCACATTCATTGCATATGAATGTTTTCTCTCTGGTAGGATTTGTGATATGACTTGTAAAATTAATTTTCTTGTAAAATGCTTTCTCACAGTCAGTGGATCTGAATGGCTTCTCTCTATTGTGACTATTCCTTCTCTCTTGTTTTAATTCCTTTTTGAAAGTTGGTGGATCTTTTTCATTCACTACTGAATTCATTTCATATGAATATTCATCATCTTCATTAGACTCACAGAATACCTCTGGCTCTATTTTGATGTCCATCAATAGATCCAGAGACGAAAAGTCACTATTACTGGTTTCACTAAAGGCAGCCATGTTGCTGTTTTCTTCATTTATGGAAGGGTGTGATAATGCACCTTCACTTTCACTTTTCAAAGGAAATTCTAAAGAATGTTCTGGATTCATTCTTGGCATGTGTCCTTCAACATTCAAAAAATTTTTTTCCCAATATGCTACAGTTGGTGAACCTTTTTCAGTCAGTGCTGAATTCCTTTTATATGAAGATTTATCACCTTCATTAGACTCAAAGCATACTTCTGGCTCTGCCTTGATATCCATCAGTGGATCCACAGACAACAAGTTACCAGCACTGGTTTCACTATAGGCAGCCATGTTGCTGTTTTCTTGATTTATGGAAGGGTGTGATAATGCACCTTCAGTTTCACTTTTCAAAGGTAATTCTAAAGAATTTTCTGGATCCATTTTAGCCTTTTGTCCTGCCCTGTTCTGTAATGAGAATGTGTTCAATTGACAACTTTTAATGCAAAATTGTTTCCAAAAATATTATCCAATAAATCTGTTATAAATTAAATACTACAATATCTTGAAGGACTACAACCAGATTTCATTCCTGATGTATGAATCTAATATTCAGAACAGATTTTTATTGTTGTTGTGATTTGTAAAGTAGGAGTACAATAATTTACTGTACACTTTAAGAGCTATTGGTAATGTTACATGTAGTACCATCAAACACACAAGCATTCCCAAAATCTTGATGCTTCTCAAAACTGACGAAGGAAGGAAGGTTCTTCTGAGGGAGAATCTGAAATCAAAGCAAGCAAGACAGAGTTAGGAAACATAATGCCAGAACTGAAGAAGCATAATAAATTTAATTCAGGTTCCTAAAAACGTCTCAGGCCAATTAACAAGGTGTGCATTTGACAGTACTATCCAAACATGACATTTTTATAATAAAATATTTTTATATATACTTACCCAGTAACTACATAGCTATTAGTTTTCCACGTATGGCAGCCTAAATTCAAATTTCACGGATAGGGCTTTGACCGCTCAGTGTAGGTGCACAGTACCTCCCCCTAATGGCAATACTAGGAATGACTTAGCTAACCACCTCATTCTGTTTTATGTCTGATGTCCATCAGAGGGGGGAGGGAGGGCTCCGATCATGTAATTACAAGGTAAGTATATATAAAACTTTATTATAAAAAGTCATTTTTATATAAGTGACTTACCCAGTAATTACATAGCTGATTCCACATTGATAGGAAGTGGGATCATGGACATATTCTACTCCAAAACATTAAGTCATGTAATGAATTTGAAATAGAAAAGTTGTTAGCATTGAAAACAATGCTTGTCGTTTCCTATCAGTTAAGAGAGCTACTGCAGGTGGATACTGCCTCTGGTTGGTGCTCATTTTAACTTGTAGTGGCTGGGCAGTATAGCCAAGGATTGTCTCCTACTTAAGGGGAACTTTGCAGCTAGGGAAGTGCTCCAATGGCTAGCAAAGCATGATAGGTGCCTGCCCTTGACCCTGGGCGCAGCACCAAAAACAACCAGATGACACTGACATCTCCACTGGAATAAAACCACAACCCATCCACTGAGAATGGTGGGTGCTCCAGGTACATTGTACCCCCTGGCTCTCTAAACTCAGCACCTTACTGAAAAGGTGAAGAGATAGCAGGAGAACATCCTGGCTCCCTTCCGCAATGCCATGCCAGTCACTAAATATGGTCTCAAGGTACTGGAAAATTTTGACGCTGTTTAAGCTTTCATAAAAATAGTGAGAAGCAAAGATCGCTTACACTTCCAGTAGGTCGATAGTAGAATGGACATGAAGAGCATATAGCATCTGAAAACTAAGGAGGTAGAGGCTGTTCTGACGTCCTTAGCTTTGCTTCAAAAGCAGGCAAAATGCACTCCAAAAATGATGGAGGACAACACGTTTAGACAGAGGAAGAGACGGGTTCTTGCCATAACTCCCTAGGTGATGGAAGGTCCTCTGATTCCTGGTTTAGCGCAAGGAGTTTCTGAAAAAACTCCAACTGGACAGAGAGCTCTCAATACTGCTTCAGAGCTGGGGAGTGCTACTGGGCGCATGAAGCAGGAGTTGGAACCAGACGAGCTGGGTGCCAGGCGAGCTCGGGGGTTGGGAGCTGGCGGACACTCGGAGCATCAGCTCGCGCTAGAGGAGCTGGGTGCCAGGTAAGTTACAAGATTGGAAGCTGGCAGACACTCGGATCATGAGTTGGCAGCTGGCGCCAGAGGAACTGGGTGCCAGGCGAGTCAGATAATGAGATGTTGGGTACTCCTGGAAGTCTAGGGAGTCCGTAATGATCTAAAAGGAGAAAGAACGGATCCAGGTCTTGGATGGGACCTTGAATTTGGCTAAAATACCCAAGGGTAACAAATAATACAAGTCAATTTCTTCCTTGCTTGGATGGGTAAAGGACTTGAGGAGGGATGAAGATTCGGAATAAATCTAGGTCCCTGTGATTAAACCTGAGTTAAGCATAGCTCTATACTCGTGAATGGAGGAGTACTAGAGAACCTAGACCTCCTCAGAAAAAAGGCAAACTGCCATTGGGTCACAGATGTCTCAAAAGGGGAGATGAAGTGTCTGAGGTAAAAGTTATGGAAAATTGACCCTTATTCTAGTAGATGAAGCTAAAAGGTTGACATTTGCATGCCATAGTCTTTGTGACACGTCTCAAGTTTTTCGACTGACAAACCTCTGGATCACCTGAAGCCTGTCAGGGCAAGAGCGGACCATCTTCGGTGGTATCTCTTGAGGGAGGTTGACAGAGGAGAAACGGTTGGGGAAGGAACCTGGAGGGTTCACTAACAACTGTTGCAGATTTGGGAGTCATTCTACATAGGACAGAATGGGTTATGAGGGTCCTCATAACGTTACAATGAACCTGAACCATAAGAATTAATAAGGCAAGGAGAACAAAGAAGGATCAGTCTGTATATGGCAACTGTTGCCCAGACTAGAGAGTTTGGGACTGGAGAATCCAAGGGAGGAGGCAAAGGGTCCTTGCAGTGACAGACAGGACCAAAGTTGTCTCACCCCATAGACTCCACAGATCCCGAGAGACCATGGGATCGAAGGCCCACTCGGAAGGAAGGACGCTCTTTTGACGGCGCAATATGACTGCATTTGATTGATATGCCCACCAAAGTTCTTGTGTAGTTGGAGGATCATGGCGTGAACTGCAGACAAAGTGCGGACTCGCTGTCGACTCTGCAGCCCATGTGGACTGACAGTACCTCATACAGCCTGAAGCACATGCGGAGCTGTATTTGGAACAGAACTTATATCTGGCAAACTTAAAAAAGGGCAGCAAATTCCATAATCCACCAAAATCTAGGCACAACAAAAAAATAGAGGCCTAGTCCAAAAACAGGCTGTTACCAACTCTGTTGGTCAAACACATTCCTCTAATAAAGGAAAAATTAGCCTGTGTGCGAGTGTTAGGCGCTCAACGGTGGAAGCCAAGCACCAATGATTCCAAGTGCTCTGGAAGAGGGGGATGGGCATTCGGGAATCAGCGCCCAGTGCTAGCTGGTTGGTGCCAGGAGACTGGAAGTTGAATCCAGGCGCTGGTGTGACACAGGGAACCACAGCAAAAATGTAGGAAGGGTGAGAGATGAAGCTGATGAAGCTAGCCTCCCTACCTCTTGACAGGAAGCAGAGAATGGCAAATGTAACTGCCATTCTCTGCGTGATGAAACAAAAACACATTACAGTGCTTGTCTGCACTGGAAGCCTCTGAACTGTATGAAAAAATAAGACTCTTATATGAAGTCCCCAGAAGTACATCAACTAAGTTTCCTAGCTAAAGAAACTTGTGTACTGTCTGAAAACTTTCTTGGCAGACGGAAAGAAGCTCGAAAATCCCGAGAGTTGAGGCTGAAAACCAAAACAGAGGGCTCTGCAATGATGGTTGTGTTCTGAGAAAGAAGTGAAGATGATCTGTGAGTGCATAATTTTGGTCTCCAAGGACAAGAAGCTTCGAGTAAGCGCCCTCCTCCTTCTGCCAAGTGCTCTCTTTGGCTTGCTTGGCGCCCGCTTCGCTGCTTCAGACTT
This sequence comes from Macrobrachium rosenbergii, assembly GCF_040412425.1. NCBI lineage: Eukaryota > Metazoa > Arthropoda > Malacostraca > Decapoda > Palaemonidae > Macrobrachium > Macrobrachium rosenbergii. Next base: position 454,937 of record NC_089765.1, read on the forward strand.
GTGTACCCGCCCGCTCGGCGCCAACTATGTGACATTCGGCACAAACATCTGAGCGCTCGGCGCCTCTTTCTTCCTCACTGGCTCTGGAAGACTCTGCTTTATCCCTGATTAAGCGTCAACTTGAGGAGCTCATGGGCTTTTTGAAAGAAGAAAACAGTTGTTTCCAAGAGTAAGAACACCTCCTTATAACCTGTCTCTTCAGACATCTCCATCAAGACGCCTTTCCAGTGGTTGACTAACACTACACCTCCATCAAGATGCTTTTCCAATGGCTGACTAGCACTACACCTCCATCAAGATGCCTTTCCAGTGGCTGTCTGCCGACACCTTGGTATAGACTACAGGTTTGACTGAGGGGGGCAACTATCGTGGGCAACACCCTCAGACTCCCAGTACTGTATATCTTCTCCCCAGTGCGGGGGAGCAGGACAGTGACTTTAGGTCAAGGAGATCTGAGGGACCAGATAGCCACCTCCTCCACTACACATCCAGTAAGACGCCTTTCCAGTGGCTGTCTGTCAATACCCGGGACCGGCGACAGGCTCGACTGAGGGGGGCGATTACCCGTACATAAACCCCCTTACCTCCCTTGGACCTCCAGCATCTCTTATCACCAGTGAGGGAGAGCGAGACAAGACCTTGGTCTAGGAGCATTGGGGGACGAGTAGCCACCACCTCCACTGCACAACACTTTACTGTTATAATGGTTAAATTCATGATAATCGAAATATAAGGCTGGCTGTCAAAGGCATGGGAAGGAAGTGAGGGAGTCAGGTGCAGGAGCAAGTGGATAATAAAGGAGGGGTAGTAGCAAGAGAGAATTGGTGCCAGGTGGACATGAGCTGGCGCTGGGTGCTGTGCTCTGAGCTGGGCCTGGGAGGTGGGAGGAGGTAGGTGGTGTGTGGAGGTAGGAGGTGGGTGGAGGCAGGAGGCACGTGGAGGTAGATGGTGGTCGCTCCTGTGTGTGCAGTGGTGGGAGGAAACAGGAGGTGGGTGGAGGCTAGTGGTGGGCGTTTTACTGATTTTTGGTAATTGGGGTTACTGACTACTTTCATGAAAAATAATCGATTACTAGCTACTTTTTCATATCTTTATAGCAATTTCTGGTATCTGAGCATAAAAACACAAACAAAATGTATGAATAACATTAGCATTTTATATGTTCAGACATGTGTGCATTTTAAGATAACAAATGTATGTGTATCTCCTAAAATAAATGACAAATATAAAAAAAAATAATCTTAGCATTAAAGTATCAAAAAGCAGTTTTAGCATTATAGTATTACAGCAAATCCGACTCTAATATTGTAGAACAATGTTTTTATTCTCTAATTAGTGATCAAATCCAGTAATCGATTATGCCCACAACTAGTGGATGCAAATGGCCAGCACTGGAGGCTAGGAGCTAAAGATGTGGAATGTTCACAATTGCGTGATACCAGGAAAAACACCTCCATACGCCGGGGCCAACTGAACCTTCTCTGTAACGTTCCACAGTAGTGCCGAAGCAAGAACCGGTAGCCAATACCAGGACCGGTAAATGAAACAAACTACAAACGTTTTGGCCTAAAGGAATGGTGTAACATTTAAGAATTACTTTAAAGTAATTTACCAGAGCCTTGCAAGATGTCTAGGGCCAATAAACAAAAAATAATTCGCAAATGTTTGGCCTAAAGGAATGGCGTAACATTCAAGAAATACTTTAAAGGTAATTACTTACCAGTGGGTTGCGAATAGCCAATGGCTGGTAAACAAATCCTAAAAGCAAAAGTTTGGCCTAACAGAATGACGTAACATCCAAGAACTGCTATTAAGACAATCACTTACCAGTAGCTGGGCGCAGCCTATGCCGGGTAAATAAATCATGAATGCAAAAGTTTTTGGCCTAATGGAATGGTGTAACATTCAAGAATAACTTTTAAGGCAATTATTTACCAGCGACTTGCACGTAGCCTAAGCCGGGTAAGCAAAACATAAATGTAAATGTTTTGGCCTAAAGGAATGGTGTAACATTCGAGAATTACTTTTAAGACCAAACTATTACCGGCTTGTTAATGAATCTAAATCAAGGTAATAATAAAAAAAAGACAAGAATCATCCTAAAAGATCTCTGCTCAAAGGCTGTGAAATAAGCATTCTGGTGGTTCTGTAATACTGTACAGTAATACCGAAACCCAGTGATATAACTGGAAAATAAGAATAAGCAGCTGTAAGCACTCGATGTTTAGTCGAGTACGGCAGAAAACAGAATGAGATGGTTAGATAAGTCGTTCCTGGTATTGCCGTTAGGGGGTGGAAGGTACTGTGCACCTACACTGAGCAATCAAAGCACTACCTGTGAAATTTGAAATTATGCTGCCGTATGTGGAAAACTAATAACTGTAATTGCTGGGTACGTCACTTATATAAAAATTATTAATGTACAAAAATTAACTAAATGATGTCTAGACACAGCATCAAAACATTCCTGAGGCAACAATGCAACAACAGACTATTAGTTAATATTGACTCCCTCCCTCTCACATCTGTAAACCTTCTCAGCTTAACATTACTGTATTACTTATGAACATATCCTTATTAACAAATCAAAGGCCAAGAATACAAAATGCAAGAGACCAGCATAAGAATTTTGTGGGATAACAGCATGAAGGGTACAGTATACAGTAAAATGAAGTTTTCATAATAAAACTAATATTGTAATACTTACCTGAACACCTGAATTAGCCCTGGCCACCTACCAGCCCGAACTACATCCCCATAGCTTTTACCCACTAAGTGGGTAATAAACTGTCAACGTTACCAAGGCTTACAGGAAAATCTAGTCAAATGAGTTATCTGAAATACCGTTGGCAACACTGCTGCAAGTCCCAGCCGAGTGAGGCCGAGATACCCCAATTGCGTTATCCACTATTCAAATTGAAGTGGGGAGGAGGGTGGGAATCATTCAGGTGTTCAGGTAAGTATTACAATATTAGTTTTATTATGAAAACTTCATATTACAATACACTCCCTCAACACCTGAATTAGCTCGATTAACAAAATTTAGTGAAGGTGGGATCAATCTAATTCAGCCCAACCTGCCAACAGGGAAAGCAGGTAACTCATTATTCGCCTACTCTGTATAAATGAATGTATCCTCACCTGGTTACCCCACTCGGCAGGTGAGAATGTCTGTAGAGAGAGTACCCCCGACGTCAGTCTCATGTCTAGGTACTGTCTAAGTCGAGCTACCTCTCATGTGGTATTCAAACCTCCTCATGGATAGAGAGTAGCAAAATTAAAACCAACCTACCATGTGGCTAATCACAGCCTCCCATGATTAGTGGAAAACGATGAACCTCCCATGTGGCTAATCAAAGCACTCTCATTTATGGAGGGTCTGAGTCGAGCTACCTCTCATGTATTATTCAAACCTCCTCATGGATAGAGAGTAGCAAAAAAAATAAAAACCAACCTACCATGTGGCTAATCACAGCCTCCCATGATTAGTGGAGAACGACGAACCTCCCGTGTGGCTAATCAAAGCACTCTCATGTATGGAGGGGTACGATGAACCTCCCATGTGGCTAATCAAAGCACTCTCATGTATGGAGGGGTACGAAGAACCTCCCATGTGGCTATTGTAGCCTCTCATGTATGGAGGAGAAGTTGAGTGTGCAGGTCTTCGAGTTCTTCGCCGTCTGTTGCCGCCGATGTCTGCGCAGAAGAGGTTGAAGAAACCAAACCTGTCCACTGGATCTGCCTATCTTCACAGCACTAACGTCAAACTTAATATTCTCACTATGAACCCCGACTAACAGAGAATCCAAAATTCCAAATTTCCTCAGACTACATTCATTACCTAGAGTTCCCCCCACCCTTGACATTACTACGTAATTATAAGATCGAGTTGGTCGTCGCAAAGGGACCAAGCAAGAAATTCTTCTTCGAAGAAAACTGAACATCTTTTAGGGAGAAAGTCGTGAAAACCGACACCGAGTTCCAGGTGGCCGCCTCTAAGAACCTCCGCACTGAGAGAGTACCCCCTTAGCTAAATGAACGCACCCACGACAGAAGGGTTAGCGGCTACATATGGACTAAGGGAATAACTTTCATGTAAAAAGGAGAACGATGCATCTCCCAAGTGACTATTCAGAGCCTACCCATTAAGGAGGGAATGAGGCAGTGTGCCGAGCCGATGACCCTCCGCCCTGCAGGTTGCGGCAAAGGCTGACGAGCGCAGAAGTATCCCAGTGTCGATGAAACAACCTAGGCTAGCCTACGAGAGCACCTCTTTGGACTCTTGTAGGGAAACTATCAAAGACTAGGATACTTAAGATGTACTAAACTTACATTCATGTGATTATACTATCACTATTGCTTAAGATTCTAAAGCCTAGAAGGAATTTCTCTATCTAGTTAACCTAATAATCACCGCACTACGTGAATACTACCTTAGCTAAATGAGCGCACCCTAGATAATAGACTTCGCCGTTAAACATGGACTAAGTGAATAACCTTCCGAGTCTTCGCACTAAGAGAATACCACCTCAGCTAATTGAACGCAGACCAGATAGGAGAATTCGCCACTATACACGGTGGGGCGAATTGAACGTCTCGTAAGTAAAGGAAGAAAACAAAGACTCGCAAGTAAACTACTTCCAGAATAGAAAGCTCTGAACCATTCCTTAGAAAGGAAGATGAAGTGAACATAGGCCTACTCCAAATACTGTGCGGTAATGAAAAAAAAAACTGTTAAATACTAAATATAATGTCATGCCAAATTAAATTGCGTTCAAGGGCATAAAGCTCGCACCACATGAGAATCGTGAAGTGTACCCGCAACTGTGTTCGTGTAGTGAGCGCTTATGAACCAGGAACCAGGAACCCTTTCTCCAAAAGTAACTAATCGCATCCTTGACAGCGGACGGGAAAGATTCCGTGGTGAGACAAGAAGTGTACACAGAAGCGGACAGAGTTTATCAACCTTTGATAAATATTCGCATCGGATATAAAGACAGCCCCGCTGATGCCGGAACCGAACACTTGCAGATAAAGACCCTTAAACGAACGAAGCAGAGTTTTAGCCCCGGCCACGACTTCCGGAAGAAGAGAAATACTTATCATTTCTCACCTAGGAAACTTCCCGAAGCTCACCCATTTTTTTATCTGCAGCTAAAGCTGAAAGAAAGAAATAAAACACCTAACCAATTATCTTAATATTAGAACTTCCGACAAATCTCACGAGAGAGCCCAGGGGAACGTAACAAGTCAAAGAAGATCTTACTATTAGAAATTTTCGGGAAGATACAAAAATGTACTGCAAAGTGCTGAGCGGTAGCCAGCAATAGCAGAAAATGGAAGAATCTTTACTTTCCGAAGTAATAAAAGAATACCAGCTATTTCGGTTATGGCAGGCCTAAAGATGGAATGACCTTCCTTACGACACAGACTTCCCCATTTCAAGTTGACCTGGTAAAGCTTATGGGTTGACTTCTCAAGCTGAAAGAAACACTGTCTAGACATAGCTTTAGAGTGTCTGGACTGTCTAGCTGTTCGTTCGGCAGTCACCCACAACTAGGTTCATCAGGTAAGAGTTTGGATGATAATAGTGAAAATGCAGTTGTCTAAAAGATCTTCTGCATGAGGAGGAACATCGGAACTTCTGTAAGGAGCATTAGGAATTCCGGAACCGAGGGCGTTAGAGCCAGCAAGGAGCTAGAGTCATAGACGTCTTGACACTATCGCAATTCCTGATTACCTGATGAATGAGATCGAATGGCGGAAAGTATACACCTCTAAGTTCTAATGATCTTGTTCCCCCCCGAGTTCTCAGATACGACACGGCAGTTACGATGTCGCAAAGCAGACCCACTACTGTGTTGCACACTAGGACTGAGAAACACCTGAGGGCTTCCTTTACAGCCCTGAGGTTCCTGAAGGTTATGACTCCTCTCGTTCCCGATCCCTCCAGAGGCCCAAAGCCTGGGTTCCTCCAAGGTTGCTCCCCAACCTTGATATGAGGCATCTGAGTACAGATGAACGTCGGGAAGAGGGGAGACTATAGACCTTCCGGATGTCAGATGCGCTTCTGACAATCACAGATGATCCGACATGCGAGAATTGTTCCAGATTCTACCTGCATTCTCGATGTGGAAGACCCAGCGATTCCTGAGACATACCTGAAGAGAAAGCATGCGGAGACACCCCTGGAGAGAGAGAGAGAGAGAGAGAGAGAGAGAGAGAGAGAGAGAGAGAGAGAGAGATTCTCCCTAAGAGGCTTCTTCAAGTGGGTACTGGCTGTTCCCTGTTAGACAGGGACCCTCTACCTCCACTTCAACGATGCATAATTGCCGACACTGGAGACATAAGTTAGAAGCAATAAGTTCGTTATACTGGCCACATCCCTTGAACCCAGAGCGGCCACACTAATCATAGCTTGCTGTGACGCTACTGCTGACGACGGCTACACGAAATAGACCATGGAGGAGATATCCTCCTCCCTAAAAGACTGTTCCAGAGCGCAAAAGGCGCCCGTGAGGCGGAAGCTTCAAAAGAAGCCCCTCCTCCTCTGCCAAAGAATGTTGTACAGTCAGGCGACATGATAACCTGGTATGCCAGCCTTATTGACACCGAAGTGATGAGATTTCAGGCAGTACCGGACCGGAGGGAGAATCATCTTGTTTGAGCAACTACCGGTTCTGTCGCATATAGCGACTCGAACATCGTTGCTTGATGAAACTGCAATTGACAAAGGAACCTGAGGCTCCTCCGAACCTTGGATTGAGGATAAGTGAGGAAGTCTACCATCCGCTTATACTCATTCTCATTGGCTGAAGGAGAACTAATATCCGGTACCAGATCCTCTTCTTCAAATGAACAATCCTTGTCAGACTGGTTCGACTGAGCCAGAGGATTTCGGACTGGTCCAACTAAGCCGGAGGATTGTCGGACTGGTCCGACCAAGCCGGAACAGGAAAGAGGCAGGCCGATCCCTAGCAAACGCTGAACTCGAAAACCCGGGACTTGCTACACCTGGGTGCGTGAGAAGGACACCTGACGTATCAATCGCGAACATACTGGAGGCGCCAAAGTATAGGTTGCGCAAACCCCACACCACCCAACAGGGATGACGCAACACCTGGGCGGACCACGCCCACGCCTGAGAGCGAAGAGGCAGCAACACCCGAACCACTCAAATCTGGATGTATCAAAACCGCATGAGAATGGGAATCCGGAACTGAAGACCCGGAATCAACCCCGAACCAACATGGATGCCTAGACGGAGGGACAGAGAAAACCTGCCGGAAAGTTCCACCGGAGCGCCCAACGCCGACGTTGGACAGATGGAGAAGGTCCCATCCGGACCGAAACTCAAAGGAGTATTGAAGGGGAAGTTACATGGTACCGAACCAAAGGTAACAGAAGAAGGTAGTTACCAACTATCCTGGAGAATGGAAAGGCTGTGGAAACTATCAGTGCTGATACACTGAACGCTGGCGCAGGCGAATCGCCGACTGCCGTAGCATCCGCAAGAATCACGGAGGATACATTACAGTTAGGAAGCTATCGGTGCTGATACACTGAATGCTGGCGCAGGCGAATCACCAACTGCCGTAGCATCCGCAAGAATCGCGGAGGATACATTACAGTTAGGAACCCGTAAAGAATGAAATAAGGAGTTGCTGACGCCTCCGCAAACACCTGAGAAGCAACTAGACCAGATGCCTGAGAAACTACCGGATTTGCAAAAGGTGATAAGACGATGGATCCGTAAAAAGTACCCCTTCCCTTAACCCCGAAGAGAGAGAGGGGGGCTGCTGAGCTCTAATATACAGGGTTGAAGCAAGAAAGCCTTGCTCTGCTGAGTTAAAAGCCAAGAAAACAGGATGTGCAACAAAGACCCCGAGAGCCCTCCGAAGAGCGGACCGAAAAGAAGATTGAGAAGGGCAATGGAAGAAGGCTTAGAAGAAAAAGGGGAAAAACGGGAAATTCTGTAGCAGCCGAAGAGGCCATAGATTTCAAAGAAAATAGACTGGTTCTGTTCCCCCCACCACCCCTGATAATCTTGATAGACATTATCAAATCAGAAAATTCTTTAAGACATGATCATGAATATTGGAAAAACTCAATCGCCAGAATTACCACCATCACAAGACGAAAGAAATTTTAAAACCCCCAAAGGAAAAGGAACCTTCGAAGGAGTATTCAAGGAAAACAAAAATTCAAAACCAAATACATCAGAAACCAAATCTGAATGACCCTCCACGGATCTGAAAACCTTTGTTGCACAGAGCACGAAGCAGGAAATAAAACCAACGATTGATCTAAATGAGAGACCTAAACATAAGTGACCCCAACCAAACCTGAACCCAAAGAAGACCACGTTCAACTACTTTTCCTGAATACTTCCTAAATTAGACGAGGTTTGCAGTTCTCCATGACACCATATCTTCCTACATAAAATACAAACAGAATGTTGACCGTGTTTGAGGACGTGTAGGGCCGATGAGCGTCAGCATCTCCAGCAGAAGAAGGCTCTGTTGTTGAAGATGTAAACAAAGTGGAAGCATCGGCGCTAGCAGACGGCGATGTGTTGTTTGACTTATCCAAACGAGTCCAAAGTACCGATCCCAAAGTCAAATTTGGGAGAGAAGTTCCAAATCCTATCAATAAAGTATCCATCCAGGAGAAAATGCGTTGAAAACAGTCCAAATCGTGATCTGATGTCCAAATTCTTAAATGGGGGTCGGGCTAAATGACCAAAAGTTTGCCTGATGTGGGACGCACCCACACAGCGTGGCGAACAAAAAGCAATTGGGGTTAAGTATATCTTAGTTTAACCAGACCACTGAGCTGATTAATACTGGGGTATCTCGGCCTCACTCAGCCAGGACTTGCAGCAGTGTTGCCAACGGTGCTTCAGGTAATTCATTTGACTAGATTTTCCTGTAAGCGTTGGTAACGCTGACAGTTTATTACCCACTTAGTGGGTAAAAGCTATGGGGATGTAATTCGGGCTGGTAGGTGGCCAGGGCTAATTCAGGTGTTCAGGGAGCGTATTGCAGTATGACATTTTTATGATAAAATAAAGTTTTATATATACTTACCAAGTAATTACATACCTATTGGTTCCCTAAACTACGGCAGCTTAGAAATTCAAAATTCGCGCGGTGGCGCTGTTATCGTCAGTGTGTAGGTGATAACGTCTCGCCACCATCCGGGACTCGAGGAAACAACCCAGCAAAGTAAGTATATCTTAGTTTAACCAGACCACTGAGCTGATTAACAGCTCTCCTAGGGCTGGCCCGAAGGATTAGATTTATTTTTAAGTGGCTAAGAACCAATTGGTTACCTAGCAATGGGACCTACAGCTTATTGTGGAATCCGAACCACATTATAGCGAGAAATGAATTTCTATCACCAGAAACAAATTCCTCTTGTTCTTCACTGGCCGCTCGGAGATTCGAACTCACGACCAACAGAGTGGTAGCTGAGAACGGAAGCCGCTCACCCAGCGTACAACCCAGCAGACAGCTCAATTCGTTTTATACTCTTATGTTCATGCAAGGGGAGGAGGGCAGGCTTCGACCATGTAATTACTTGGTAAGTATATATGAAACTTTACTTTATTATAAAAATGTCACTTTTATATAAGTAACTTACCAAGTAATTACATAGCTGATTCCACATTGTAAGGAGGTGGGAAAGAGCATGGACATATTCTACTCCAAAACATTAAGAAAGTAATGAGTTTTTAACTAGAAAGGTCGCTAACATTGAATAAATGTTTGTTGTTTCCTTACCTGTTGAGAGAGCTGCTGCAGGAAGGTACTGCCTCTGGTCGGCACTTCTCTCAACTTGTAGTGGACGTGGTAGTATAGCCAAGAGTCGCCACTACATTAGTGGGAAACTCTGCAGCGGAGGAAGTACACCGTATGCTGACAAGTTTTTAAAAGATGCCCTTGCCCTGGGTGAAGACCAGAATACAAAATGAAAACACTGTCACCTACACCACAGAATAAAACCAAAAAACCCAACCATTATCAAAGATAAATTTTCAAATACAGTTTCTATGTCCTTGAGGTAGTGTGAGGCGAATATGGACTTGCATCTCCAGAACGTCGACTGTAGGATTGAAGAAAGAGACAAATTGTTTAAAAGTGAGGGAAGTTGCTACTGCCCTAATTTCGTGAGCCTTAACCATAAGTAGAGGAAAAGCTTCTTCCTGGATCTGAGAGTGGGCTTCTAATATTAATTCTCTCAGAAAAAAGGATATGGCATTTTTGGAGAGTGGGCGAACTGAAGATAGTACCTGAGGTTCTTGATGATGAAGGACCTAGGCCAGGGTTTCGAAGGGTCCTCGTTCTTTGCGAGGAAACCAAGAGAAAGAGGGCAGCCTGCGTCCTCTAGTGCAAAGCCTATTCTCTTGTTTATTGCTTGTAACTCGCTAATACGTTTGGCAGTAGCGAGAGCCATTAAAAAGAGAGTCTTTTTTTGTGAGATTCCTGAGGGCAACAGAACGAAGAGGTTCGAATTAAGGACCTGAGAGCCACTTCAGTACAACATCTAAGTTCCAAGAGACGTTGGAAGAACTATCTTTCTTGGACGTATTGAAGGATTTGATCAGGTCGGTGATATCTTGATTAGAAGAGAGGTCCATTCCTCTGTGCTTAAAAACTGAGCTGAGCATCGACCTATATCCTTTGATGGTAGAGGTCGATAGCCTCCTGATGGACTTTAGGAATATCAAAAAGTCGGCTATTTGGCTTATAGCTGTCTCAGAAGAAGAGACGTTATGGCGGCTGCACCACCTTCTGAAGACCGTCCATTTTGATTGGCAGAGCTTTGGAGAAGAAGTTCGTCTGCATTTCACAACTGCCTCTGCAGCTTGTCTCAAAAACCCTTTTGCTCTGACAAGGCGCTTGACAGTCTGAAGCCTGTCAGGGCCAGAGCAGATAATCCTTGGTGGAATCTGAGGAAGTGGTGTTGTCTGAGCAGTAACCGTTTTTGTGGAAGAAGTCTTGGGTAGTCTACCAGGAGTCGAATCAAGTTTGGAAACCATTCCTTGTTCGGCCAAAATGGGGCTACTAGGGTTATGGAGGTGTTCTGATGCGTTGACAGCTTGTTGACTGCTTCCCTGATCATTCCGAAAGGAGGGAAGGCGTACACATCTAAGTTTGTCCAATTCAAAAGCACGGCGTCCGTGCTCCATGCTTGAGGATCCGGGATCGGAGAGCAAAAGAGGGGCAGACGGTGGTTTCTCGACGTCGCGAAAAGATCCACTGTGTGTTTGCCCCGGTTTCCAAAGGTTGTTGCAGACTACTGGATTTAAGGTCCATTTGGTTGGAAGGACCTGTTTGAGGCAGCTTAATTCATCCACAATCATGTTCATCCTCCCTTGAATGAACCGGGTGACAAGAGAGACTTGGTTCTCTTCCACCCACAGAAGGGGATCCTTCGCCGTCTCGTACAGGGAGAAGGAATGAGTGCCCCCGTCTGCGAATATATGCAAGAGCTGTGGTGTTGTCCGCGTGTACTACAATCTTCTTGCCGTGAACCAGATCCGAGAAATACTGAAGGCCCAGGTGAATTGCTCTCAGTTCCTTTATGTTGATGTGAGCATCCTGTTGTTCTGTAGTCCATGTTTCGGAGACTTCCCGACCTTCCAGAAGCGCGCCCCAGCCTAGGTAGGAGGCATCTGAATAAAATTGAAGGTCTGGGTGCACTGGGAGAAGAGACTTCCCTTCCCGAAGTCTTTCTCTGCACGACCACCACTGGAGATCCTCTTTGATTTCCAACGTAATCGGGAAGATGAAAGAGTCTGGTTGGGTTTTTCTGCATCAATTCACTTTGAGGAAAAACTGAAGTGGTCTCATGTGCAGTCTGCCTAGATTTACAAACTGCTCTACTGAAGCAAGGGTCCCCAGAAGACTCATCCACTGCACTGCCGAGCAGGAAGGAAGAGCAAGGAACTGACTGACAGTCTGGAGGCAGTTCTTGACTCTCTTGGGCAACAGAAAAGCCCGAAAAGTCTGAGAGTTTAGTATCATCCCTAAATAGGGAATCTCCTGAGACGGAATCAGAAGGGATTTCTTTTTGTTTATGAGGATGCCTAACTCCTGTGTCAGGCGAAGAGTTCTTCTCAAGTCCTTTGCGCACTTTTTCTTTGACGACGAGCGGAGAAGCCAATCGTCTAGATATAAGTTGATGTTGACTCCCAGAAGGTGAAGCCAATTCCCCAGAGGAGCAAGGATCCGTGTGAAAACTTGAGGAGCCGTCGATAAGCAGAAGCATAGGGCCCAGAACTGTACCATCCTGTCCTGAAAAACGAAGCGTAGAAATTTCTGTGAGTCTGGATGAACAGGAATGTGAAAATACGCATCCTGCATATCCAGGGGGACCATCCAGTCCCCCTGTTATACTGAGGACATGACAGAGCGAACGGTCTCCATGTGAAACTTCGTCTTCAGTGTGAACACATTCAAAGCGCTTACATCCAGAATGAGCCTCCAGCCCCCCGAGGCCTTCGGGACCACGAAAAGGCGATTGTAGAAACCTTCTGAGTGGGGGTCTAGCACTTCTTCCACTACTCCTTTGGAAAGAAGGAGTTCAACTTCTTGAAAGAGGGCCAAAAAATTCGTGGAACCTTTTGAGTACACTGTCAAGGCGATTGAAGATGTAGTTAAGGGAGGAGTCTTTACGAAAGGAATGGAGTAGCCCTCCTTGAGAACCTAGATCACCCAGGGGTCTGCTCCTCTGTTCTCCCATTCCTTCCAGAAAAGTAGAAGTCTGGCTCCTACCAGGGCACGGAGGACTAACTTCTCACTTCTTGGGGGTGGATTTGAAAGACCTGTTAATGGACTTCGTTGGAGGTTGGAAGTTTGATCTAGGTCGAGGCTGGGTCCTAGTTCTCCCTCCACAAAAGGGTTGAGACTGAAGAGGGGAGAATGATCTACATGAGGAAGGCACAGGCTCCTTAGGACGTCTAGTGGACTGAGTCAACAAGTCAGAGGTGGACTTGCTCTGTAACTCTAAAAGAATATCCTTCAATATGTGTTGAGGAAACGCAGGAGAGATGAGTAGGAAGAAGAGGGAACCGTATCCTGAATAATCTCTTCCTCCTCCGAAGAGATAGGAGACAATGATTTATCCTTGAACTCTGGAGCAGACGCAGATTTCTTCAAAAGAACCACAAGCTCGGTTAACTGGTGCTTGAGTGGGGCTAAAGAATCTTCCTGGGCCGATGAAGAAGGCAGAATAGCCGAAGAAGGTGCATTGGTTCCAGAAGAAGAAGCTGGGAATTCGGTTGTGGGCGTTGAAAGTTCGGGAGTTGGCGCTGGGCACTCTAGAGCTGAATCTGGCGCGAGACGGCGGGCGCCTGGTGCTCATTGGAGGAATTCTGGCATATATCGGCAGGCGCCGGGGACTCATTGGTGGAATTCTGGCGCTCATTGGCGGTATTCTGGTGTGAGTCGCCGGGCACTCATCAATGGAAGCCTGGCGCAAGTCGGCAGGCGCTTGGTGCTCGGAAGAAGATGGGCACTTAGAACGCTTATAGTGCTCAGGACTGTCTTCAAAGAAATAACGAAGATGAGCAGGAGAATCAGGCTGGACTTGAAAGCTGCAGGAAGGTTGAGGGCTAGTCTCTCTATACCTCTTGGCAGCCAGGGGAGAAGAATCGCTAATATTCACATGTCTCTTGAGTGGGCGTGAAGAAGAAGAGTAGCGATATGGCTTCTTGCGCGGACTGGAAGATTTGCGCGGACTGGAAGATTCTGAATCAGAAAGTCGATGCACAAGAACGCCTTTCCAATGGCGTTTGGTCGAGGCCTGGGAGCACACAACAGGCTCGAGAGGGGGGGTGACTGCCCGTGGGTAAACCCCGCCAGCCTCCCTTGGACCTTCGGTATGTCTTCTCCCCGGTGCAGGGGAGCGGGACAGTGACCTTCATCTAGGAGCGCTGGTGGGATGGACAGCCACCTCCTCAATATTCACAGCACTATCACTTCTCACTGCACTGACAGCACTTACATTTTTTTCCATTAGAGATTTAATAGCTGACCCAATTTCCATAATGGTACTAGATAATATAGTAAATTTCTGATCGAACCTAGATTCGAGGTTGGCAGTGACACTAAGAGCGGAATCATGGAAACCTGGAACAGGCATTGGAGGAGCGATAGTTCTGTCATCCCTTACATTTTCCAAAGGAATGGACTCTGCATTAGCCCTACTTTTAGCCCTAATGGCTCCTTTCCTCTTCTTATCCCTTTCTGATTTGTCTAGATGAGATTTCAATGTTTTCCATTTCTTATCCTCCCAATCCTGACACTCTGTGCAAGTATTATCCTTACTACATTCTTGTCCCCTACATTTAGTGCATTTTGTATGAGAATTGTATGAAAGCTTAGTTAGCCTAGTTCTACAACCCTCGGAACAAAAGCGAATATATACTAGATGAACTGGAATCCGACATCGTTAACTAATTAACTAAAGTTAACTCGAACAACAATTCAACAATGGCAGCAAGCCACAAAGCAACAAATTCTGAGTACTTCACCAAATTCATGCAAAGCAAAGCCGAAAGGCAAAGAAGCAGCTGCGTGCAGACTTCTGATGCTAACCGGAAGCTGGCAGAAAACGAATTGAGCTGTCTGCTGGTTTGTTTCCACGAGTCCCGGATGGTGGCGGGACATTGTCACCTACACACTAACGATAACAGCTCCACCGCGCGAATTTTGAATTTCTAAGCTGCCGTAGGTTAGGGAACAATAGTTATGTAATTACTTGGTAAGTTACTTATATAAAATGCTTAATTATATGTGATCAAGTTATACATAACACCATACTGTCCACAGATGCAGTACACAATAAGAAGAAAAAATCGTAATTTCAAGAGAGATGAAAATTTTCAAATTAGTTTCACCAACTGTTACTGCAGATACAATACACGAGTAGCTATTACGACCAGCAACACTGATGATAGTCTTGGAAGGTGTGTGCTGCTACACTTACTGAAATATAAAAATTTTTTTCAGAGCCATACAAACCAAAGCCTTTTATAAAGGAGTATCTTTCAGTGCAAGTTGGAAATGGGTTAACTGGTGGTTAAGAAGAGTAAGGGAATTCCCCTCACTCACATGCCATCACCAAGCACTTCTTCTTTTGGCCTCATGAACAAAGAAGGGTGACTGAAATGGGAGATATAAGGTTTTGGTTTGTATACCTACGAAAATTTCATACTACAGTATTTCCTCCATTACTGTATCTGCATATGCACTGTTTACACCTCGGCAGTATCCACATTTAATTCCAGCCCACCAAAATCTGCATGAATGTATACATACATAAATAAAAGTTAATAAAGTAAAAAGCTTATTGGTTTTCAATACTCCAAAGAGGTCCTTTACATTACAAATTACTTTCAGTGAAATTGGAACAGCTGTTAAAGTTCTGAACAAGGTGGTTAGGCAGTTAACTACCATTTGGTAGGCTGGAGTCCTGCCTGCCCAGATGTAAACATTCCAATTTGCCTTTTGGCCAAGGTATCAGAATGAGGTGGCATGAAGTGGGCATAAAACTGTAAAGGACCTCAGGTTTGTACAGTTAGGAAAAATACAAGTTACTTTTAGAATTTGTCATTTGTTCCTGCACTATGTACATAAGGAAGACTCACTTATTAGTGGGAAAAATCTGAGTGAGTTTCTGAACTGACTGGAGTTTGCCGCACCTGGGTTTCTATTCCTGGTCAATAGAGCGAGGAAGAGTACAGTGCCTCTGACATATTGAATGCAGTGTAAGAACTGCAAGATCAATTGCCAGACTTCTGGGCCTTTTGAATGAGTGAGGGAACGTAACCTCGTACAAAAATAGGCTAGGATGAATCTTAAAACATCGGTAACAGTAAGACAAATAAGAGTATTGGGTTTGCCTTATTTTGAGGATCTCCTTCCTCCCCTTACTAGAGGAAGGAGTGGGTTTACCTCTATAAATCTAATAATAGAAAAATAGAATGGATGCTCGAAGTGTATACTTACCTGTATTGGCTGCCAAATCCAGCATGTGTCGGTTTGAATCCCACTCTCTGCCTGAAGGAAGAGAAAGAAGGATGACCAGGAAGAGAGGACAGGTAGCATCTCTCCTAAGGTGTTCAGTTGTGGAAGTGAGTGATTGCATGAGTGACTGGCCTCTCCTCCTCCTTCTTCCTGGTCATCCTTCTTTCTCTTCCTTCAGGCCTGACCTTTTAGAGGAGCCGGGTAAGCTACACAACTTGTTGAGCACTACAGGTCCCAAGTAAAAAGTGTCCGAGGACTTGTGGGAAATGTCCCCTAGGCAGAATGATGTAGAGATGGTCTGTTGAGACAACACTCCCGCTTTCAGTACCTGGGGAACCGACAGATTCTTCCAGAAAGCTAGTGTTGGACCAATGCCCCTGACTTAGTGAGCTCTCGGGAGGAAGGTACCAGTGTCATCTTTGCCAGCTGTAGCGTACGCCCTCCTGATCGTGTTCTTGGACACTTCTTTCTTGGATGAGCCAGTACTAACGTAGAGTCGTCAACACTCAGGCCAGAGATGTCGAGTCCTCTTTAGACAGTACCCTCTCTTCGCCGATGCCAGAGCAAGCAGAAAGATGGTCTTGAGGGTCAGATCCCTGTCTGACGACTCTCGTAAAGGCTTGTACGGTGCACGAGTCAGGCTCCTCAAAATGAGAGTCACATCCCATGCAGGGGCCTAGGTCCCTAGGAGTACAAGACCTTTTGAAGCTTCTCGTCAGCAGTGAAATCTGCAATGAGGAGATGTCTACATCTTTTAGGCACAAGACTAGACCAAGTGCCACCCTATAGCCTTTCACAGCTGAAATGAAGAGAAGCTTCTCTTGGCGAAGGAGACGAGGAAGTCCGCAACCCGCTGAAGAGTGGCTCCGACCGGAGAGAGACCCTGTCTATGACATCAACCACAGAAGACAGCCCATTTCCCCTGGTATACCACTGCTGAGGACTGCCTGAGATATCCAGCATCTCTGTTGCTGCGCAGCACGAAAGGCCTCTCGCTCACAAGAGATGCTGGATAACCACCAGCCATGAAGATACAGGGACTGCACTGCCTGATGATACCGCTCCACGTGTGGTTGATACAGAAGGTTGTGCCAGAGGAATCTCTCTCAGTGCCTTGGACAGCAGAGCTAGCAGGTCGAGATACCTGGCCGCAGGCCATTTGGGAGCCACCAGGACCATCCTGAGATTTGGGGTGATCAGCACCCTGCTGATCGCCTTCCGAATCAGACAAAACAGGGGGAAGGCGCAAACATCGAGGTTGTCCCACGGGTGTTGGAATGCATCCTCTGTAGCAGCCCATGGGTCTGGCATGATGGAGCAGAAGACCTGAAGTTTTCTGTTGTGCTGGGTGGCGAACAGATCGATTGCCAGAAGCCCCCACAGCTTTAACAACCTCTCTGTGCTGTCTGAGTGAAGAGACCACTCTGTCCCTATCACCTGATTCTGGCAGCTGAGCTCGTCTGCCACTACATTCCTCTTGCCTGGAATGTATCTGGTTGACAGCTCTATCGAGTGAGCTACTGCCCACTCATGCACCTGCGATGTCAACTGATGCAGTGGGAGGGATACAAGAACCCCTGCTTGTGGAGGGATAAGAAGGCTGCCTTGAGTTCCAGGATGTTGATGTGAAGGTGCTTGTCACCTTGGTTCTACACTCCAGAAGTCAGCAACTCCTCCAGGTGTGCGCCCCATCCCTCGGTCAATGAGTCTGAGAACAGAAGCATGCCGGGAGGGGGAGTATCAGGTATACCCACTTTTAAGAGATTCCTGTCATCCATCCACCAGTCTAAATCCTGTCTCACTTGCACTGAAAGAGGAATGGGAAAGGACTGAGGGTCTCGGACGAAGGTGAAGACGCCCATGAGGGACCAATGACAACAGGTGACCAATAACAACTTGCCATTGTCGAGCTGGCTGCTCTCGTTGAGACAGGAACAGCTGCGCTGGCTCTTTGAACCTGCTGATACGAGAGTCCGAGGGAAAGACTCTTGCTGCTACCTGTATCTATCTGCATGCCCAAGTACTATATCCTCTGCTTGGGGATGAGATCAGACTTCTCGAGATTTACTACGAACCCTAGGCTGTAGCAGAACTCGAGAAGCTGATCCTTTTCTTGTAGCAACTGTGAGCGGGAGCTCGCCTGGACGAGCCAGTTGTCGAGATACCTTGAGGTATCTCGACAACTGGTTCGTATCCCGTGCAAATGGACCCAAGGTGACACATGGGTGAACACTTGCATGAACACCTGGGGAGCAGTCGAGAGCCTGAAACAGAGTACCCTGAACTGGAACACTGCTTCCACGAGGATAAATGAAGGAATGATTTTAAGTTATCAGGCGTTGTGACTTCTATGGTCATTGATGCACGATGTCAATTACAGGACTACATAGTGTAGTTTATTTATATTATAATTAAAACTTGTATGAAATAAAAATGACATTTTTTTAATAAAATAAAGTTTTATATATACAGTACTTAACCAGTAATTACTTAGCTAAGAGTTTCTACTCGAACAGCAGTTAGAATTCTGAATTCGCGGTAGCGATTCTTTTGTATGTATAGGTGACTATGCCCCGCCACTTTCGATAATTTGTTTATGCAAAAAAGAGTCCATGTGCAGGGAGGCAGGTGGGCTCCATCCGTAATTACTGGGTGCGTATATAAAACTTTATTTTATTATAAAAATGTCATTTTTATATATGTAACTTACCCAGTAATTACTTAGTTGATTCCACATTGAAAGGAGGAGGGGAATCATGGGCAAAATCTTAATTTAAAATCAATAGATAATTAGTTGTTCCTTACCTGATGAGAGAGCTGCTGCAGGTAGATACTGCCTCTGGTGGTGCTCATCTCACCTGTAGCGGCGTGGCAGCATGGCCAGAAGCACCTCTATTTAAGTGGGACACTTCGCAGTGAAGGAGTACTCCGATGGCCGATGGCTGATGAAGTATAAGGTTAAGCTTTGCAATGAAGGTGTACACCAAAGGCCGCCAAAGCATAAATAGTTGCCCCTGCCCTGGGCACAGTACCACAACAATAATAAAAAACAGAACAACAAAGACACCTATACCATAATTAAACAATGATTAAAAATAAAAAAAGACCACTACCCAACACATAATTAACTAGTGGACACTCCTGGTAAAACATACCCTCCTAGGTTCCCCAAGAACTCGACACCATTTTCAAGGTGAAGAGCAAAAAGGAAGGGAAGGGAGACTTCCTACACTTCCTCACCCATCACTACGCCAGCTACTGACACAGGTCCTAGGGTACTGCAGTTATAAATCATCTCAACGTCCGGCAAATAGTGCATTGCGAACACCGACTTGCACTTCCAATGTGTTGCCTCCAGGATGGCTGAGAGCAAAAGATTGTGTCTGAACACTACCTAAGTACCAACTGCTCTAACCTCGTGTGCTTTAACTTCAAAAGCGTTCAGTCTGTTTCCGCTAATTGAGAGTGAGCCTCAACTATGAGATCCCTCAAGAAAAACAATATGGCGTTCTTCGAAAGGGGTCTAGAAGGGTTTTTAACCAAACACCAGAGATTACTAAACTGGCCTCTAATCTTCTCCATTCGATGTAAATAATAACGGCAGGCACGAACAGGACACAGCTCTCTCTCTTCTTCTTCCATACCTAGGATACCCGATAAACTCGGAATTGAAAAAGAATGGGGCCAGGGATGTGACAGATTTTCATTTTTAGCTAGAAAACCAAGCAAAATGGAGCAGACTGCATTACCTTGCGAAAAACCGATCCTTTTGCTTATAGCTTGCAGTTCACTTACTCTCTTAGCTGTTGTTAAGGCCACCAGAAAGAGAGTTTTCCGAGTCAAATCCCTTAGAGAAGAAGAGCGCATTGGTTCAAAACAAGGATCGGAAAGTCACTTAAGGACCACATCAAGATTCCAAGAGAAGGAAGCCTCTTTCTTGGACTTGGAGATATTAAAAGACTTAATCAGATCGGACAAGTCTAGGTTGTTCGAGACAAAAAATGGAGCTTAGCATAGCTCTGTAACCCTTTATAATAGCGACCGACAACCCTTTTGAGGATTTCAAATAGAAAAGGAAGTCTGCTATCTGAGTGATAGTAGTTTTTGAGGAAGAGACTATTTCTTCTGCACCAACTCCTAAAACATGCCCACTTAGCTTGGTAGACGTTATTGGAGGAAATGCGTCTACATTTGGC
Source organism: Macrobrachium rosenbergii (assembly GCF_040412425.1). Taxonomy (NCBI): domain Eukaryota; kingdom Metazoa; phylum Arthropoda; class Malacostraca; order Decapoda; family Palaemonidae; genus Macrobrachium; species Macrobrachium rosenbergii. The sequence goes on from NC_089765.1 coordinate 475,170, forward strand.
GATAGCTTCTGCTGCTGCTCTAGAAAAGCCTTTCGCTCTAATAAGTCTGTAGACAGTTGAAGTCCTGTCAGGGCCAGAGAAGATAGTCCTTGATGAGACCTCCTGACATGGGGCTGTCTGAGCAGACTTGGAATTTCAGGAAGGAGCCTCGGAAAATCTACAAGTAGACTGATCAGGTCCGGGAACCACTCCTTCTGCGGCCAGAAGGGTGCCACAAGACTCATCTTTACATTTTGGTCAGAGCAAAACTTCCTTAATACTTCCCGTATCATTTCGAACAGGGGAAAAGCATAAAGGTCTAGGTTGGACCAGTCCAGGATCATTGCATCCGTCACCCAAGCTAGAGGATCCGGAAACGGGGAACAAAACAGAGGAAGACAATAATTCCTGGAAGTTGCAAATAGGTCTATGCTCGGTTGACCCCAAAGTTTCCAAAGGCTGGCACAGACTTGAAGATCTAACGTCCACTCCGTGGGTAGAATTTGCTTGTGACTACTCAGCTCATCCGCCAGGACACTGCACTTGCCCTGTATGAACCAGATGACTAATCGTGTCTGGTTCCGATCAGCCCAACATAGCAGATTAAAAGGAGTGTGTTCCTCCCTGATGTTTGATGTACGCCAGGCCCGTGGTATTGTCCGCACGTACCGCTACAATCTTGCTGTGTACCTGCATTGCAAAGTGTTGCAGACATAGATGTACAGTATAGCCTTCGACCACTTCCCCGAGACTTCCACGTTCCCCAGGAGCGCTCCCCAACCTACATCCGACGCGTCGGAAAAGAAGTCTAGGTCGGGGCTCATTGGAGCGAGTGACTTCCCTTCTGAAAGTCTGTCTGCGGATCTCCACCACCGCAGATCCTCCTTTATCTCTGGGGTTATTGGAAAGACGTGGTGGTCCTGATGAATTTTTGATCCCAGCACGCCCTTAAATAGAACTGGAGAGGTCTCATGTGAAGTCTTCCTAGTCTCACAAATTATTCTAGAGAAGCTAACGTCCCCAAAAGATTCATCCACTGGGTGGCAGAGCATGAATGAAGTGAGAGGAAGAGGCCTACTTTCCTCAGACAGTCTTCTACTCTCCTGGGTGATGGAAAAGCCCGAAAACTCAGAGAGTCTATCAGAACTCCCAAATAAAGAGTCCTCTGAGTGGGAGTCATTTGTGACTTCTCGAAGCTGATTGTTAGTCCTAAATCCTGAGTCAAGAGAAGAGTTTTCTTTAAGTCCTTCATGCATTGTATCTTCGTGGGCGAATGAATTAGCCAATCGTCTAGGTACAACGAGATACTCACTCCCGCTAAATGTAGCCAACCCACCAAAGGCGCCAACACTCGAGTGAAAACTTGTGGGGCCGTAGAGAGACCAAAGCAAAGTGCTCGAAATTGAAAAATCTGGTCCTCAAAAACGAAAAATAGGTATTTCCTCGAATCCAGATGAATCGGAATATGGAAATAAGCGCCCTGCATGTCCAGGGAAACCATCCAATCCTCTTGAAAGATGGACGCCATAACTGAGTTGGTTTCCATGTTGAATTTCGTTTTCTCTACGAAGACGTTCAAAGCACTTACGTCGAGCACCCGTCTCCAACCTCCTGAAGCTTTGGGAACTACAAAAAGGCGATTGTAAAATCCTTTTGTGTTTACTTTTCTCACTATTTCTATAGCCTTTTTGTTTAGAAGAGATGACACTTCCTTCGACAAAGCCGAATACTTCTCTGAGCCGATGGAGTAGGCTGTCAATACGACGGGCGTGTCGGTCAATGGCGGATTCTCCTTGAAAGGGATAGAGTATCCCTCCTTTAAAACTTTTACTACCCACTGATCCACTCCTCTTCTGCTCCATTTCTCCCAAAAGAGACGAAGCTTGGCCCCTACTGGAGCATGAAGGACTAAATCCTCACTTGTGAGAGGGTGTTCTTACTGAAGATTTTCTGATCGCTCAGGGAGCAAATCTAACCGAACCTCAGGACCTGGGGCGCGCTCTCTGAAACCTTCCACGAAATGGCTTAGGATGTTCGAGCGGAGATGATGGTTTAGCCGAGAATGCAGGTCGATCCTTCTGGCGCTTCGTCGACTGAGTCAACAAATCCTGCATTGACTTTTGGTACAGGCTCGCTGCAATCTCATTTACGGTGGACTGAGGAAACAAATGCTGTTTGTCCAGAGGAGAAAAAAAGTAGAGCTGATTTCTGTGAGGCCGTCACACCCTTCGAAATGAATGAGACCCAGAGTTCACGCTTCTTTAAGACGCCCATGGCATACAGTGCAGCTAATTCATGAGAGCCATCTCTAACAGCTTTATCTGTGCAAGACAGAAAATTATCCAGGTCTGTGAGTTCATTGCACAAAAGAGCTGGTTCTTGAAGTTTCTTGGCAAGCACTCCTAAACACCAGTCGAGAAAACTCAACACTTCAAAGACCTAAAAATACTTTTCAAAAGATGATCCATCTCCTGTGCCGAGAAGAAGGTTTTTGCTGACACGAGAGCTGACTGTGCTGAGTCAATGAGTGCAGAGAAGTCCCCCTGGGAGGAGGCAGCCACTCCCAGGGAAGGAGCTTCTCCCATTGCGTACGACAAATACCTCATACGTGAGAGGCGAGAAGGAGGAATGCTAAAACAAGCTCTCCCTTGAATCCTCTTCTCGGAAAGCCAGTCCTCCACTAGTCGAAGAGCTTTCTTAAAAGATTTGGAGAGAACCATCTTTGGTAGTCGAGACGAATCCACAGACTGAGAGCTCATCAAATAAGACAAATCTGGAGAGGACGGAGAGCTTGGAGAGAAAAATTCCGAGAAATGCTGAAGAGGGCACTTGAGGAGAGACGCATACGGCGTCAAAGATGTATCCTGCTACTCTTCTTCATCCGCCGAAGAGATTGGAGAGGTCATCGCAACTAAATCAGGGGCAGCTGAGCTGTAGGCTTCTGCAAAAGGTTAAGGATGTTATCCAACTTGCGTTGCAACGGTTCAAGAGAGGGGTCCAACACAGGAGAAGGCTGATCGGAAGTTGCAGGACGCTTGGAGACTCAAGGGGTTTCAAGCGCTATGGGAAGATCGGCAGTTTCGGGGCGCTCCGATGAAAGGGAACGTCCGACCACTTCAGGGCATCTGAAAGTGTAAGGGCGCTGAGCATCAGAGCGCTTGGCCGCATCAGTGCGACTGGCTGCAACAGGGCGCTTGGTCGCATCAGTGCGACTGGCTGCAACAAGGCGCTTGGCCGCATCAGTGCAACTGGCTGCAACAGGGCGCTTGTCTGCTTCCTGGCCCTCAACAGGACGTTCCATCGATACTAAATGAGCCGAGGGAACAGGGCACTTACTAGAAGACTGACGCTGCCCGCCCGAGAGGAGAATCGGGCTAGAACCTCATTTCTGGCGCAGAGGAGAGGAGAAACGTTCTGGAGTGTCCCACTTGCTGCACGACGGCTGAGTACTAAAAGAGGGCTCCCTCAATCTCTTGCAAGGGAGATGCAGGGACTGATCCTTACCCGAGAATCGTCTCTTCAGAGGGCAAGATTCGTCAGGAAAACTACGAAGACGGCTCTTGCGAGGCTATGACTCCTCAGAACTAGAAAAAAGCTGATGAACTTCTGAGATGCCTTTCCAGTGGCTGTCTCTAGTCACAACCTGGGATGCAACAGGTTGGACTGAGGGGACAACTGCCCGTGGGCAGACCCCACTGACCTCCCTTGGGCTACCGGTATGCCACCTCCCAGGTAGCAGGGAGTATGGCAGGGACCTGCGCCTAAGAGAATCAGTGGGACGAACAGCCACCTCCTCCACTGACACTTCCCCTTTTGCACTATTTTCAAATTTGTCCATCAGGACATGCATTGATGCCCCTAACTGGGCCACTGTACATAAAGATTCAAGCATCGCTCAAATTCATTTTCAAGGCTGGCAAAGCGATCGGGTTCAGAAGTGATGGAGCCTGGAGAAGGAGTAGGTGGTTTAGGATAATTAATTGATGCAGGTGGTGAAGGGTTTATAGTTGGAGAACAAATAGATATGTCAGCCTTATCTGATCTGGGAGTTAAAGCCTGACTAGCTACTTTTCTGCTAGCTTTAGTGGCTGCTTTCCTCTTCCTCTTTCTAGCTTCGCTGAATGAGAATTTAAGGTCTTCCATTTCTGTTCCCCCAATCTCTGCATTTGTCACAAGTCAAATCTATTGAACAAACCTGACCTCTGCAACTGGAACACAGGGTGTGAGAGCCGTAGGTGGCTTTTGTCATCTGTGTATTGCAGCCCTTACCGCAATACCGGAAACTAGAACTACTGTACTAGTGTTAGACATTTCCTAACTAGTCAAAAAAGCCTAATCCGTGAAAAGACAAATGAAAAAATGCTGTAACAGCTACAAATACTTCACCAAAGAAGAAAATTCATAGCCTATACGAATTCCAAAACTCTGAGCTGCTGTAACAACACCAGGTGTTGACGCTACAAGCGGCAGAAACAAATTGTTGTGTTGGCGGTGTTGTTCCTCTTTCATACCCTGATAGTGGGAGGGGCATAGTCACCTATACAAACAAAAGAATCGCTACCGCAAATTCAGAATTCTAATTGCCATTCGAGTAGAAACTCTTAGCTAAGTAATTACTGGGTAAGTTACATATATAAAAATCACAATTTTTGAAAGTAAATATACATTTTTATAATAAAATAAGATTTTATATCATACTTACCTGTTGTTTACATATAGCTGTAATTCTCGATCTCGACAGAAAATTCAAAACTGGCGGTTCCGCTAATATATGGTCAGGTGATACAACTACCCGCCCTCTACCGGGTACCTGGATCCATTTCCATCAACAACTAATCATATTTTCTATGTCCCCTGTCCCTTGCGGGGAGGCGGGTGGGAATGTTTTATATGTAAACAACAGGTAAGTATGATATAAAATCTTATTTTATTATAAAAATGTCATTTTTATACATGAACTTACCTGTTGTTTACATATAGCTGATTGCCACATTGAGGCGGTGGGCATGGACAGCTGTAAGTGTTAAATGGAAAAAACCTGAGATCATCAGGCTAAGAAAAAACGTCTTTACTTTGGATCCTTACCTGCTAAGGAAGCTGCTTTCTCGGTTACTGCCTCTGTAACCTGCTATCCTTAGTGCAACTGCATGGGCCTAGTAGCTCAGTCGCAGGTTGCCATATGGAGAAAGGTCTGTTGGCCCAGCCGTCTTCGACACAATCAACCAAAGCATATAATGCCCCTGCTCAGGGCGCAGTACTCAAAGCATCCACCATCATACACTATCATTTTTTTTTTTTTTTTAAATACATATCACCCAACCATAAAAAACTCACACCAACCTATTAAAATTAGACCTACTAGGCCACCTAACCTCTAAGGCTCTAGTAGTCGACCAAAAAGAGACCTCTGCACCCAAGGAAACTAAGGAGAGGATCTAGAGCTTCTGGTTTCCTTGCCCATCACCGTGTCAGACGCAATAAAGGGGCCCAACGTACTGCAGTCTTCATATGTGGTTTGGATCTGTCTCAGATAATGCGAGGCAAAAACAGACGAACATCTCCAATAAGTTGAACTTAGAATGTCCTTTAAAGCCATGTTCTTCTTGAAGGCTAAAGAAGTTGCAATAGCCCTGATTTCATGAGGCCTCACTTTAACTAAGGGGAAATCCACATCCCTTAATTCCTTGTGTGCCTCCTGTATCAGTTCTTTCAAAAGGAAAGCAATCCCATTTTTAGATAGAGGGTTCTTGGGGTTCTTAGTTGAGCACCATAAAAAATCATGAGTTCCTCTTATACTTCTGGTCCTGTCCAGATAGAAACTCAATGCTCTGACCGGACAGAGAAGTCTCTCCGTTTCCCTTCCCCACAAGGAGGATAGGCTAGCAATGGGAAATTCCCTTGGCCATGGATTACTAGGGTTTTCGTTCTTAGCTAGGAAACCCAAGGTGAAGGAAACTACAGCCTTATCCGCACAAAAACCAACTCTTTTGTCCAAAGCATGAACCTCACTTACTCTCTTTGCCGAGGCCAGTGCCAAGAGAAAGAGAGTTTTCTTAGTTAGATTCCTAACGGAGCAGGAACTCAAAGGCTCAAAAGATTTGGAAGTAAGCCACTTTAGTACCACATCCAAATTCCAATGCGGTACACGAAGAGATTTGCCTTTAGTGGTAGCAAAGGATTTAAGGAGTTCTGCAATATCCTTTGTCCGAGGAAAGGTCTATACCTCTATTCCTGAAAACTGCCACCAGCATACTCCTATACCCCTTAATCGTGCTGACAGCCAATTTCTTCTCCTTGTGCAGAAACAAAAGAAAATCCAGCCACCTGGCTTAGAGTCGTAGAAGTGGAAGACACTCCAGACTCGGAGCACCACTCCCTGAAGCGCGTCCACTTCGCTTGATAGACCTTTGTAGACGAGGGCCTGGTTGATCTAGCCATTGCCTGCGCCACTCTTCTAGAGAAGCCTCTCCTCCTGTAGAGTCGCCGAGAGTCTGAACCCTGTCAGATTTAGATCTGACGGGTTCCTGTGGAACTTTCTGCTGTGCAACTGGCACAGAAGGTCTGGTCTGAATGGCAACCTCCTTGGCCAATCCACTACTTTCTCCAGTAGCTCTGGAAACCATGATCTTCCTGGCCACCATGGAGCTATTAGGATCATTGACACACCTTTGTGTGCTCGAAACTTTTTCAAGACTTCTCCCAGCATCCTGAAGGGAGGGAATGCATAAAGGAAGAGACCCGACCAGTCCAGGAGCATGGCATCCACCGCTAATGCTTCTGGGTCTGGAACAGGGGAGCAAAAGAGAGGTAGTCTGTGGTTTTCCCTCGTTGCAAACAGGTCTAGCATGGGAGTTCCCCAAACATTCCACAGGCCTTGACAAACTTTCTGGTGGAGGGTCCATTCTGTCGGAATGACCTGGAGTGACCTGCTGAGGATATCCGCTCTTACGTTGAGAGCTCCCGGGATGAAGTGAGTTACTAGCTCTATGTTCTTGGTTGCCGCCCACAAAAGCAGGTCTTTTGCGATCTCGAACAGAGAGAAGGAGTGAGTGCCTCCTTGTTTCTTCACGTACGCCAGAGCTGTGGAGTTGTCCGAGTGAACTACTATCTTTTTGTTTTCCACCAGAAGCACGAAATGTTCCAAGGCTAGATGTATTGCCTTCAACTCTTTCGCATTTATGTGCCAGTCCCGTTGGGATGAAGACCAATTGCCTGACACTTGAAGATCCCCCAATGTTGCTCCCCAACCCTCGTCTGAAGCGTCGGAGAACAACATCAGGTCTGGGTTCCTCTGTCTCAACGACAAACCTCGTTCTAGTTTGCTCCTGTCGTTCCACCACAACAGGTCTTGCTTTACTCGAGTGGATAGAGGAAAAACAAACGAATCCGCGTCTTTCTTCCTGTTCCAGGTCTGCTGTAGGAAGAACTGAAGAGGTCTCATGTGTAGCCTCCCCAGACTGACAAACATCTCTAGCGATGAGAGGTTGCCTAAAAGGCTCATCCATTCCTTGGCAGAACAAGTCTTGGCTGCCATCAGGTATCTCACTTTCAGCAGGCATTTCTCGATCCTTTGTGACGTCGGAAAAACCTGAAAAAGAACTGAGTTCATCCGAACTCCCAAATAAGTCAAGTCTTGAGATGGAGAGAGTTGTGACTTTGGAAGATTTACTATGAGTCCCAATTCGTCGGTAAGAGAAAGGGTCCTTTGTAGGTCCTTCATGCATTGGCCTTTTGACGGAGACCAGATCAGCCAGTCGTCGAGGTAAAGGGATATGTGAATACCCTCTAAGTGAAGCCATTTCGCAATTGGAGCCATCGTCCTTGTGAAAACTTGTGGGGCTGTTGATAGGCCGAAGCAAAGAGCCCTGAATTGAAAAGTCCTGCCTCTGAACACAAACCATAGGAATTTCCTTGATCTCGGATGGATAGGGACATGAAAGTATGCGTCCTGGAGATCGAGGGACACCATCCAGTCTCCTTCCTTCAGGGAATTGATAACCGACTGTGTGGTTTCCATCTTGAATGGTGTTTGAAGCACAAATTTGTTCAGGGCGCTTACGTCGAGGACTGGTCTCCATCCTCCTGACGATTTTGGAACCAGAAACAGACGGTTGTAGAACCCCGGAGATGAAGGTTCGAGGACTGTTTCTATGGCTCCCTTCTGAAGGAGGGAAGTAACTTCCTCCTCCAACACCACAAGTTTCTCTGAGTCCCTGGATGATACGTTGAAATCTACTGGCGAAGACTTTAAAGGAGGACTTTCTGAGAAGGGAATGGTGTAGCCTTCTCTCAGAACGTTGATCACCCAGGGTTCTGCTCCCTTGGCCTCCCAAACTTGCCAGAACGTCTTTAGTCTGGCTCCGACCGTCGCATGAAGGACCTTGAACTCATCGGTTGGTACCCCTAGATTTCTGGGGATGAGAAGAGAATTTTCCTCTTCCTCTAGCACGGGAAAAGGGCCGAGAAGGAGTACCCGAGAAGGCCCAGAGGATACAGGGAAAGAAGGCTTGGGTACTACTGGAGAAGTCGAAAACCTGGGTCTTTTCAAGAGTGAGCCAGTAGGTCTTGAGTAGACTTCATGAGAGAGCCTCCGAAATTTCCCTAACTAACGTGGCGGGAAAAAGGGATTCCTTAAACAAAGGAGCAAAAAGTAGAGCAGATTTCTGGTTCCTGGAGACTCCTCTCGCGACAAACGAAATCCAATGTGCTCTCTTCTTCAAAATGCCTGTAGCAGTCACTGAGGCAATTTCTGACGTTCCGTCCGTGATGGCCTTGTCCAGGCAGGCCAAAATAGCATCAAGATCCGTAGCAGTCTTGGGGGGAAGATCACAGACTTTCACCTTCCTGCTCAAGGCTCCTATAGACCAATCAATAAAAGAAAAGATCTCCAAGATCCTATAGGAACTCTTCACCAGATGGTCAATTTCCGAAGACGAGAAGCCGACTTTGGACGAAGAAAAAGCTGAGCGACGGGCAGAATCCACAAGGCTGGAGAAATCCCTTGAGAGGAGGCAGAGTCTCCCAAGGAAAAGACTTCCCCAGTCTCATACCACGAACGAGACTTAAAAGACAGTTGTGAGGGGGAAACAGAAAGATGTTTTACCCTGAGATCTTTTCATGCTCAACCATCCTTCTTGCCTTGGAGAGCTCTTTTACAAAACAGACAGGACCAGCTTCAGAAATCTAGAGGATGGAGGTTTAAAATCCTTGGCAAACTGCGTGAGTTGGAGACGAAGGGGTAGCTGGAGCAAAGTCTTCTTGAAAATGTTCTTCAAAAAGTTGTAAGAGATGCTTAAAGTTGGACGTAGGAGCAGACAGACCATCATCTACTTCCGAAACATCGGAAACTGGGGAGAGAATCTCTGAAGCAGTTGGAGCACCGTGGATAGAAACGTCTCCGGGAGCCAAACTTGCGTTATCCTCTTGAGTGTATCGCGAACGTCACCGAGGCGCCAAGTGCCCGACCCGCGTCAAGCGTATCCGAAACATGAGCTTGAGAGGAGTCAGGAGCCTTAGAAGATCCGAGAGCCAAAGAGGTGCCAAAAACCACAGTAGCGCCAGAAGCGCAAACATTGTGCGCCTTAGAAACATGCTGTGGAGAGGCGCCAAGCGCCAAAGTAGCGTCGGGAGTGTGGCAGGTGCGGGCGGAAGTGGCGCCAGGAGCGCGATCGGAAGCGGTGCCAGGCGCGCGAGCGGAGCCAGGCGTGCGGTGCCAGGTGCCAGGTGCGTGGCGGGAGCAGAGACCGGAGCCTCAGTTGCAGAAGGATCCTGAAGTGCTGGTGCTTTAAAACCTTCGAAAAGTCTCAAAATCTTGTCCAATTTGTCCTCTTGTGAAAGGTTGGCAGGAACCGGAGGCATAAAAGCCGACTTGGGATCCAACGGGAAGGAAGCCGCTACTTGCATGCTAACAGGAGGATCAGGCGCTCGCTTACGATCCGTAGAACACACATCCGGACTGCCTGAAGAAGAAGAGATCTCTGGGCTATCCCAAAAGCTACATGACGGAAGAGGAGAACGCGCCGAAAGTTTCTTGATAGGAACTTGACTTGGAGAGGAAGCTCTGCGTCTCTCCAGTGGCCTACTAGACTCTGACTGCTTCCAACTCCTCCTCGACGAAACAGAAGCACAAGAAGACACTTCCGCATCGCTTTTACTATGGCGAGCTGCAACAGCCTGGGACGCAACAGGACTGTTAGAGGGAGCAACTGCTCGTGAGCAGACCCCACTCGCCTCCCTTCGGCTTTCGGCATGTCTTCTCCCTGAGCCCTGGGAGCCGGACAGAGGCGTAGACCTTGGAGCGCGAGGGGGACGAACAGTCACTTCCTCCACAACACTATCACTCGCAACACTTCGATGTTTTTACATCGCACTCACATCCTGGCCAATCTTCTCTATCGCAGAGAAAAGAGCCAAAATCTTACCATCAAATTCTGCCCGAAGGTCTGACACGGTAGTGGGTTCGGAAACAACAGGTTCCGGGGCAGGAATAGGAACAGGAGGGGTAACAGGAACAGAACAAGAGGCAATACTACTCCTACTCTGGGAGGAACTTCTGGCCGAAGCCTTACGTGCCCTATCTTTACTTAATTTTGCCTGATATTTAGCCAACTTTTGCCAATCAAGCACAGACAAAGACAAACACTCATCACATCTATCCAGATTTGTGCACAATTTCCCTCTACAGTTAGTGCAAGAAGAGTGAGGGTCTATGTTAGACCGAGACATTCGAGTTTTACAACCCCCCCCCAATATCTAATTTGAGATCCTGAATCAGACATAACTAGAAAAATCTCAACCAAAGCCAAAAACAAGCCAGAACCGTCAACAAAAGTGGGTACTTCACCAAAGAAAAATCGAAAAAGCACCGATGAATTTCTGAAGAGGAGCAGACGACTAGTCGCCGGCCCGACAGAGAAAATATGATTAGTTGTTGATGGAAATGGATCCAGGTACCCTGGTAGAGGGAGGGGTAGTCGTATCACCTGACCATATATTAGCGGGACCGCCAGTTTTGAATTTTCTGTCGAGATCGAGAATTACAGCTATATGTAAACAACAGGTAAGTTCATGTATAAAAATACATTTTTTAAACTATAAAACTGTCTTTTTAGGAATTATACAAACTGGACACTTTACCATTAAACTCTTGAACAAGGTGGTTAGGCTACTCTCTGGTCGAAAGAGCTAGGAGGAGTTGCAAACTGACATATTGATCAGAGTGTAGGAACTGCAAGATCAAATGTCAGATACTGGACCTTTTTCATGAGTGAGGAAACATAATTCCTACGAAATAGGCTGGGAAGAATCTAGAGTCGGAGGCAATGAGGAAAAGCCGAGATACCGTTACCTTGCTAGAGGAAGGAGTGGAATTGCTTCTATGATTCTAGAAGAAAAAAAGAACAGGTGCAAGATGTGTAGTCTTACCACATCAGCGCCAGATCCAGCAGGAGGAGAAGTAAGAGGACAGGGAAGGAGGAGGAAGAGAGGCCAGTCACTCTCGGTATCCTTCTCACTTCCAGAACCAAGAGCTGGGGGTAAGAAAGCACAACTTGTTGAGCAGCCACCACAGGGCCAATAGAAAAAAGGTCCCCAAGGGCCTGTGGGCAAGACCACAGGAAGACGAGTGTGGTCTATGAGATCATGTCTTGCAGCTGCCAAGTACTCCTTCAATTGCTTCACGAAGCCAGGAGGAAGATGTGTCCTTAGACATTTCTTCCTTGGGAGAGAGAGTACTAGTGAAGACGTCAACAACATCCAGGTCAGGAATGTTGAGCCTTTTCGGAAAGTACCACAGCTCCCTAATAGGACAATATAGAGGGATGAATAAATTTGTTTGTATCTAGCATTTCCCAACGTTTTGTGAGAGAGAGAGAGAGAGAGAGAGAGTAATTGTCAATTGTGGAGGAAGAGGGTTCGGTTGTTGGAGTTCATTTATGGTGCTGTCTGTCTGTCTGTCGGGAGTTTTTTTTTACGGTTTTGGGGAAATCTTGAGTAGTTGAGGTCCAACCTTGAAAGTGAACGGGCAGTTCGTCTGGTTTTCTGTCTTGGATACCGGTCCGATTGTTGATGGTGCATGTGTCTCTTTTTTTCGTTCGTTGTTGGTGGAGGGTTTGTTTGCAATTTTGTTTTGTGGTTTTGTGTGCTGTGATTGGCGACCGTGGACCTTTACCCATCTCCAGCAACCGAAGATCAGGGTGAGTGTTGTTTTGTTTGTGGGTTTAAATTCCGCAACATTATATTTGGCGCCCAACGTGGGGCTGTTGTATAATTGCTATTAGGATTGTTTGTGGTGGCTAGAGTGAGAGTAAGAGGTCAGGATAAGTGAGACAGAGAAACTGAGAGAGGAACTCCGGGTGGCTAGGGAACTCCAGGGTAGGCTGGAGGAGGAGAATGGGAGGCTGAGGAGTGAGAATTTGGAGTTGAGGAGTCAGTTGGAGGAGATGGGGAATGCTAAGGAGTGCAAAAGAAGAAATGAAAGGGGAGATGAAAGAGTCAGAAGAGAGAATGGAAGACAGGATGGTAGAGAGGATGGATAAAAAGTTGGAGGGAATGATGAAAAGTGTGGAAGAAATGGTGAAAGGTATGTTCAAGGGTGTTTTTGGAGAAGGGGCTGTTGGAGGCAGGTCCTCTGGAACGTGTGAAGGGGCAAGAGAGAAAGAAAAGGAGGAAGAAGTGAATGGAAGCGTGAGTGATGAAAGTGATGGGGAAATAGGAAGTAAGAAACGAGAGAATGGAAGGCAGGGTAAGGAAAAGGGGAATGAAAAGCAAGGGAAGGAACAGAGGGAAAGTAAGGATAAGTCAGGGGAAGAAAAAGGGAAGAAGGGAAAAGGAAAGGAAACTGGTAAGAAGGGTAAGGAAGTGGGAAAGGCAGGAAAGAAGGGAGAGGGTGAAGGCAGTAGTGATAGTGAGGTGGATGGAGGTGAGTGGATAAAAGTGGATAAAAAGAGGGGGAAGAAGAGTGTAATGAGTAAGATGAATGTAAGTGCAGAAGTGGACTCTTTGTATTCGGAAGAGGGTATGAAAGGACAGAGTGAAAGTAGCGAAAGTGAGAGTGAAAGTGAGAAAGAAGTGAGAAAGGCTATGTATGTGAGGGAGGTACCCCGGTGTGAAAGGTATAATGAGTATGGAAGTAGGGATGTGCATGATTTCTTTAGGGAGTATGAAAGGTTTTGTCAGGATAAGTATGGGGAAAGTAAGAGAGTGTGGGCACGAGAATTAGGAGAATATTTGACTGGGTTTTTGCTTGATATGTATAGGGTTATTATGAGTGTGGGAGATGTTGAGTATGACAAGGTGAAAGCTAGACTAGTTGAGCAAGCGAGGCGTATGAAAGCGGGTGTTAAGTATAAGAGGAAGAATGGATTTGATGAGGCAAGAATGAAAGCTGGGGAAACCTTGTCACTGTATGCTTGTAGGCTGGAGACGTTGGCAAGGAAGAAGTTTGGGGATGATGGGATAGATGAATGTAAGGAGTTAGTACGGAAGTTGTTAGGGACAGTGCCAGATGGAGTTAGAGAATTTGTGAATTTGAAGCGGAAGGAGAAGAAAAGATGGACGAATGAAAGGTTGACTTGGGGAGAAATTTTGGAAATTGTAGAAGATTATGAGCTTGACAGGGTTATAAAAGAGAGCAGAAGTGTAAGTGTAAGGGCTGGGGTAGATGAGAGAGTGCCAGAGTTTGGAAGCTTTAGGGATGCAGTGTTGAGGGGCCCAATGAGAATGGCAGATAGTGTAATAGATAGGAGTGTAAGAGCAAGTAATGTGGAGGTGCCAGTGAGGATGAATGGTGGGTTTGTAAGGGAACAACGGGTTGGATGGGTTAGGGATAGTAGTGTACAAAGGGAAGGTCGGTGAGTGGAAGTCGAGCGAAGTGTTTTAGATGTGGAAAGGAAGGACATACAAAGAATGAGTGTAGGCGGGCTTTAGGAGCGTGTTTCGGTGTGGGCAATCGGGACATTTGGTAAGGGAGTGTACGAAAGATAGGGGTTAAATGCTACAGGTGCGGACAGGTGGGTCATATTGCTAATGGTTGTAGGGGTACCAGTGAATGTAATATGTGGCAACTGTGGTAAGAATGGGCATTATGCGAGAATGTGTTCAGAACCGAGAGCGAAGTGTGTCGAATGTGGAATGGAAGGGTATGTATCAAGTGTATGTAGACGAAAGAGGGTGACTGTGACAGCGAATTCGGGAAACTGAGTGTGAAGGGGTTCAAATGGGTGGATCTTCAGGATGCAAGCGGTGCGTGATGCATGTACGTGAGGGGTTGTTGCATGAGGGAGGCTTTGCTGGAAAGACTGACGAGTGCATGAGTGTGCAAGTGTGTTGTAAGGGAGTAAGATTGATTGCCTTAGTAGATACCGGGTGTAGTATGAATGTCATATTTAAGAATGGATGTGAGAAATTGAGGAATACGTGTGAAATTAGGAACTGTCAGGGGAAGTAAGAGGGATTGGAAATTTAGGGGTAGCAGTGATTGGAAGAGTGTGTGAACAGTTAGAAATTGGGGGTGTAATGATGGATGAAAGTGATTTTTGTGTGATTGAGAGTACGAATGAGAAATACGATATTTTATTGGGATGAGTTTTTTAAAAAATGCGGGATGGTGGTCCGTCCTAATATGAATGTAAGTGAATTACGTATGAAAGGGGACATGCTTGGGGATTTGTATTTGGGGAAGGATGGTAGGGTTGAACAAAAATTGTGGAAGAGAGTGCCTGTAATTGCGACAGAGAGGGTAAAAGTGCCACATGAGATTGGAGAAGTTGTGAGTGTGAAAGTGGCATGGCCGGATAGCCTTGGGATAGCCAACGATGATAGTTGTGAGTATGTAGTTGAGGGTATAGACGTAAATAAATTAGTCAGGGCAAATGTGTGTGTATATGATGGGGTTTTGAACATGGGAGATCCAAGGGTATATATAACGTCATTGCCGAGTGTCAGGAAGAAGCGAGTCCGAGGAATATGTGAGGGAGATTGCGTGGGAATATTACGTACGTTGGTGAATGTGGATGACGAGAGGTACGTGAAGGTACGGCAGGTGATGACAGGTGATTTGAAAGGAGTTAATGATTGGACGTATGAGGAGTTGAAGGAAAGAGTAAAGGTAGATGAAAATGTAAGTGATAACGTAAGAGAACGATTGAGGAGAATGTTGTGGGATAGGCGGGGGCATTGAGTCGTGGTGACGAGGATTTTGGGGATCAAGCTTCCGAATTTAAAATAGTTCTGGAAGACGACACCCCCATATATCAGCGTCCCCCGACATTTTTCTCCGTCTATCAATCGTGAGATAGAGGAGCAGTGTGAGGAGCTTGAGAGGGTGGGAGTTATTGAAAGGAGTACGACCGCCTGGAATAGCCCCATTGTACCGGTACGTAAGCCAGATGGAAGTTTGTGAATGTGCGTGGATTATCGGAAGGTGAATGAAGTAACTGTGAAAGAACGATTCCCGATGAATGTGGTGTCTGATTGTGTGTACAAGATGAATGGAATGAAAGTGTTTACAAAATTAGATCTGGTAAGGGGCTATTACCAGATGCCTCTGGAGGAAGGGAGCAGGCATATTACGGCCTTTTCTAGTGGTTCCTGCCACTACCAGTTCCGAAGATTGAGTTTCGGACTGGCTAATGCGCCTGCTGCCTTCCAAAGGGCAATGAATGTGATTCTGGCTGGGTTTGATCGCAAGAAGGTAACTGTTTTTATAGATGACATTTTGACTGCGAGTGAGACTGTAGAAGAGAATATGGAAATGCTTGAACGAGTGTTAGAAAGGTTGGAAGAAGTAGGAATAAAAGTAAAACTTGAAAAGTGTGCTTGGTTGGCTGGAGAGGTGGAATTCCTAGGGCATATGGTGAGTGGAAGAGGTGTAAGGAAGAGTGATAAGTTCGTGAACAAGGTAAGGGAATTTCCACGTCCCCAGACCGTGTGTGAGTTGAAAGGATTTTTAGGTTTAATTGAGTTTGGAAGGAAGTTTATAAAAGATTGTTCAGGGATCGGGAAACCACTTACTGAATGGACGGGGAAGAGAAATTGTGCAAGATTGAAATGGGATGAGCGAATGATCGAAGCGTTCGAGAGATTGAAAGAGGAGGCTGCAAGAGACGTGACGTTGGCTTTCCCGGACTATAGTGAGAATGCGAATAAACTAGAACTGTATACGGATGCAAGTAAATATAGTATGGGAGGATGCTTGGTACAAATGCAGAAGGCAAATGGGGAAGAACAATTGAGAGTAATTGCGTATGTGAGCAAGGCGTTTAGAAGGGCAGAGTTGAAATATTCGGTGATTGAAAAGGAATTGGCTGCTATAAGGTTTTGTGTGAAAGCGTTGAAAGTATTTTTGTATGGGGTAGATTTTGTGATACTGGATGGACCATCGACCGCTAGTATATATGGTTAAAAAGGAGAGTGTGAATGCTAGAATTGTGAGAACGATAGAGGATTTGAATGAGTTTAGTTTTAAGGTAGAGTATGTACAAGGTAGACAGAATATTGTTGCAGATGCTACGTCGCGTATGTGGACTGAACGAGATGATAGGGTTAGGAGCGACTGGGACCCGGACCAAGTACCTGTAGGATTTGTGGTAAAGCAACAGTATGTAGGGAGAATCGAGTGTGGGAATGTCTGTTTGGGGGTTGAGTAATTTGGAAACAAATGGGTTGATTGACGGAGTACCTGCAAGCATGAACGAGTTACGTGAAAAGGTGATGAATGAGATGCTGGAAGGAGGAGTGCCTTGAGGAAGGAAGGGAATTAGATGAGGAGGAAAAGTTAGTGAAAGTGTTGCTGGTAGTGGCTGAAATGTTTAAAATTACAGTACAATTGTTCTTTGGATGGAATAGGCCGGTGGAGTATAAAGGAAGGGTGAATGAAAATGGTACGAATGTGATTTTAAATGTTCACTGTGGAAAGGATAATTGTAGCTGGCTGGTTAAGAAAGGTGATTGTGGGGAAAATGAGGAATAAGGGGTAGGGTTGAGGATATCGTTGAAGATGAATGTGATGAGGATGGTTGTGAGGAAGCTAAGCTGGTGAATGTAGCCGTGAGAGCGTGTATGCATGAAAGCGAAAGGTAAATTAGTAAACGAATGTAGTGGTGAATCAGAATGAATATTGTAGTTTGGTAGACACGGGAGCACAAGTGTCGTTAGTGAGTAGTACAGTAGTTAGTGAATTGGAAAGGTGCGATTGGGATATAAAAGAAAATCAACGAGTTTAAGGATACATGGTTTGGGACAAGGGAGTGTGTTAGTATGGGAGGAGGTACAATTAAAAATTCAGTTAGGGGATTTGAAATAATACATAATTTTGTAGTCATGGATGAGAATGATATGCCAACATGTTTTTATTAGGAATTGATTTTATGAGAATGCATGATATAAGTGTGGATGTTGGGAGGGAATTTTAGGAAAGGGCGGCAGGGAAATAACGAAGGTTAAAGGAGGGGATGTGTCTAAAACTAGTTTTGTAGGTATGGTAGATATTGCAAGGAGTGAAAATGATTTGTTGAGTGAAGAGGAAATTAAGCAGATGCAAAATCAGTGCATGAAAATAAATATGTTAAGAGAGTGTGTGTTAGGGGTGTAAGAGTAGGAAGTTGGCCGTCTGAGTTAGAAGTGTATAAGCGAAGTGCTAAGAGATTTGTTGTATGTAAAGGTATAGTTTCTTTTTGCATCAGGAAGGAATATGGGATGGGGAAGTGTATGTGCCAGTATTTTCGGAAGACGGCTGTGGGTATGTGTTTATTAGTGCATGATAGGTTTGGGCATCTGGGGAAAAATAAATTATGGGAATGTATGAGAGAGAGATTGTATGTGCCTGGATTGAGTAAAATTTGTGCGGATGTAGCGATTACGTGTGCGGACTGTCAGAAGGGTAAGTATCAAAGTGTGCATGCGAATCCACCTGTGTTGCGATTGCAGATGAAAGAGTTATTTGAGATGGTTGTGATTGATTGTGTGTCGTTGCCTGTGACTGCTAGAGGACATGTGGGAATGGTTGTAATGGTAGATCATTTGAGTAAGTTTGCATATGCGGTGGCGATTCAGAACAAAAAGAGTGAGACTGTGGCGAGAATGGTGGGTCAAGTGATGTTGCCAATGTGTGTGTGCAAGCCGACGCGAATGTTGAGTGACAATGGGCCTGAATTTGTTGGATGGGAGTTTGAGCAAATGTTGCGTGATTGGGGCATAGAGCATGTGTACTCTCGCGCATATATGCCCAGTCTTGCGAATGGATTGGCGGAACAAACGGTTAGAACGTTGACAGAGATCTTACGTATGATGAGTGAATGTGATAATGATTGGGATGTAAATGTTGGGCGGCGTTGTGGGTATACAACGCCACCGTGCATAAGGGTATTGGTATGTCTCCGTGTAAATATGTATTAAATTTTGAAAAGATAGTGAGACCGAGATTGGGTATATCTGAGAATGATAGGGAGGTATGGAAGAAGGCGCATGAGAGGTTTGAAAGTTACAAGGTGGGCGAGAAAGTGTTGAAAGAAGTAATCGAGAAAGGACGGTTGAATGTAAATAAAGTTCAGCGTGAAAAATTTGAGGGTCCGTATGAAGTGTTGGAAGTTGGTCCCAGTGGGCTTAGTTATGTTGTAGGGGAAGTATGTGTAGATGGTAGTGTGAGAAAATGCGGCGCATCATAACCAATTGCGTAGATGGAAGGATGTACCGAATATGTGAGAGAAATGGGGTGTATAAATGGTTGAAATCGAATGTGGGTGAACCAAGTATGCATGAGAGCTTGTGTATGGAGGATCAGCAATTTGTTTTGATAGAGTATGGTAAAAACGTAAGAAAGGGAAGAACGTAAGTGAACTGGAGTGGTCGTAAGTTGTGTGATAGGGTGTGAGTGCCAAAGTGGAAATGAGTGATAAAGCGTGTAATACGGATGAATGGGATGGTATGGATAGAACATTATAGCATATGCGGGTTTGATATAACTGAGTTGACTGAACGTGTAGGGGTTAGTGAACGGTTGGAGGTGAGCGAAAGTGTAAGAGTAAGAGAGCGTAGCAGTAATATACGAATGATTGAAAGCATGAATGAATCGTTGCAAAGAATTGGAAAGGTCAATGAGCGAATGGGATGGGTTAGTTGAAGAATTGGGGAGGTATTTGGGAACGAGTTAGAGGGTATAGATGAGATTGTGGATGAAATTGAGAGTGGTAATAGTGAAGAGGATAGCGTGAATCTGAGAGAGAATGGAGGAGAAGATGTGAATTTGAATGTTGCTAGAAGAGAGAATGATTCTGAGAGAATGATTACGTGCCCATGGCGCGATCTAGAGGACCTGCTAGTGAGCATCCGTGGGTGTTGCGTAAAGCGATTTGAATGCAGTGTGAAAGGTGTTGGTTGGGAAATGCTAAAAGGGGGAGAATTATAGAGGATGAATAAATTTGTTTGTATCTAGCATTTCCCAACGTTTTGTGAGAGAGAGAGAGAGAGAGAGAGAGTGTAATTGTCGTTGTGAGTGGTTCGGTTGTTGGAGTTCGTTTACGGCGCTGTCTGTCTGTCTGTCGGGAGTTTTTCGGTTTTGGGGAAGTCTTGAGTAGTTGAGGTCCAACCTTGAAAGTGAACGGGCAGTTCATCTGGTTTTTTTTGTCTTGGATACCGGTACCGATATTGATGGTGCATGTGTCTCTTTTTTTTCGTTCATTGTTGGTGGAGGGTTTGTTTGCAATTTTGTTTTGTGGTTTTGTGTGCTGTGATTGGCGACCGTGGACCTTTACCCATCTCCAGCAACCGAAGATCAGGGTGAGTGTTGTTTTGTTTGTGGGTTTAAATTCCGCCACAACAAAGTAATGAATGATCTGGATCATCAACACAAAGTCCAAGGAGGGGGGGAACAAGAAGGACTCAAACCCAACAATAGATGCCGATGGATTCGGAGTCCACCCACGACATCTGAGAAGGAGTTGAGGTACTGAACCCCTTCACCTGTTCTTACATCTTCTACACCAAGGCTGGAGCAAGATGAGAGATGGTCCTAAGAGAGCACATCTCTATCCGACGACTCTCGTAAGGGCGTGTGCAGAACATGGGACAGGAACCTTAAACGAGAGTCACAAGCCATCCAGGGGACAGTTCCCTGGGACAGCAAGACCGAAGAAGCTTCTCATTCGTAGCTAAATCTTGACTGAGGAGAAGACGGTTACTTCAGATAGAAGACTAGGTTGCAAGGTCTATGTTCTTCACAAATGAAAGGGAGAGAAGCAACCCTTGGCGGAGAAGATGAGGAAGTCCAGACTTGAAGAGCGACTCTGAACCGAGAAGAAGTTCCATCAACGACACCCACCAGTGAAGACAGCTCCAGTCCCTGGGACAGTGTTGCAGAGGACTGCATGAGATATACAGCTATATCTGTTGCCGCTCGGCGAGAAAGCCTATGCTTGCAAGGAAAGCTGGAAGGTCTCCCAGTCCTGAACACACACATATGTAGCTGCTAAAGGAGGTTGGGTCAAGCAGAACTCTTCTCGATGCCTCGGCTATCGGGTCGAGCGAAAGGCAGTCTTCCAGCATCTGTCTGTAACTAGGGGTGAGCAATGCCTGTGAACCCCTAGCGAAACACAAATATGGAGGGAAAACGTAGATATTGAGTTTTTCCCAAAAAGACAGCAACAGAAAGATGGTAGGGATTTCTCAGTCGAGCAGTCTCTTTGTGAATCTTCATGAAGAAAAGAGTGAGCAGCACATTATGTCCCGATCACTGAAACCTGAGGCCAAGCTCACCTACCAATACATCCCCACCAGGAATGCATCTGGCTAACTGAGCTGTCAAGTGCACTATAGAACACCCGAATACCTGCAAATGCTGACAGTTGAAACAGGAGGAAAAAAACGGTTCCCTCTTTGTTTGTCGACAAATGTCACTACAGTACTGTGATTTTGTTGTTCAACGAAACCAGTGAGTGTTGCAAAACTCATCCTGAATTCTCGGAAGGACAAAAGGCTGCCTTGAGCCCAGGATGGTGATGAGAAGGTACTAATCATCTCCATCACACACCTTCAAGAATAAGTCTTACAGATGTGCGCCTATTCCTCAATCAGTGAATCCGTAAGCAGACACATGATGTGAGTGGAATATGCAAGCATATTTGAAAGTTCCTTCAATCAAGCATTAGCCTAACTCTTTCCTCATACTTCAAAGAGGAAAGAAGGATGGAGGAATGGAAGCAAACCTACATCCTCCACCATGGGGAAGCTTAAGCAAGATGACAGGATACCGAGACAATCAGCTCTAGCCAGGCTGGCACTTCCCAAATCGGGAGCACAGGAGAGGAAGCGGGATGGAGGTTTGATGAAATGAATTGCCGAGACCTAAGGGAAATAGATACTTCTCCTGAAAGAATCTACTCCTAGGTCTTGGCAATGTTGCTGCCAGCTCCAGACTCGGTAAGTATCATTTCATCCAGGAATCAGCAATAGGAAAACTTCTTCCTGGTCAATACTTCTTTCTTCTTCCCTTCTTCCCTCCTCCCTTATGGAAAAAAGGGTGTAAAGACACATAGTTATGCGCACTTTCCTAGAAGGGAAGAAGAGGGCCATGTGTTCCGCAATCTTCTTCTGAAGATTGCCTGGGACTTCTTAGGAGTTGAGGGGGCTGGCTTGAACTCAAGGTTGAGCTGAGATGACTAAGACCCCAAGGTCTTGGCCATTGTCCAAAGGACAAGGCAGTGCCCTGGAAAGAACCTTGATTATCGCAGTATCTGGTAAATCTCTGAAAGAGAAAGGCAGAACCAAGTAAAGGTTCATTCCTAAGGGTCAAGCCAACTCCAGACTTACGAAACTGGAGATCCAAATTGGGACAAAGTCCTTCTTAGCGCCAGAATTGCCCACAAAACTGCAGTCAGCAAGACCCTTCGAGGCAAGAAGAATTCATATTCTGTCAAGGCAGGGGAGAAGCTTGGGTCTCACCCAGAATTAACTCCTTCAAAGAAAAGAATTTATCAGGTCAAGAACGCTCTCGGAAGCAAGGACCGCGGCGGTCCCCGACACTCTCGGACCCTCGTGAACTGCAAGGGTTGTGAGTGATGAAGATTATTCATTGGGGGAGTCGCAGTCCCGTCCCAGGGATCCTCACGCCAATTCGGTCGGCGCGAAGTTCTCCGAAAATGCGAGGGTGATCGCAACTTGGAGACGAAGACCCTCACTGTTTCTGAAGTGTGAAACTCCTGTGCCTCTCCCCTTGGAGGGAGACCTTGACAGATTCCATGAAACCCTTCTTGGCTACCTGGTTATACTACAAGAGAATCGGGGGACCGACACCCAAAGTACACCAGCCAGCCAAATTCCGAAGATAAGTTCGTCGGAGCTCTCTCTGTCCGTCTCACGCCTCTTGGAACAACCAAGAGAAGAGAACAGGTCAGGAGAAAGAGTACCGCTACCTGTCCTGGCAGTAAGATAAGCAGGAGAGGCGGACCATGAGCGATAATCAACTGAAGGAGATTACTGCCACATGGGGGAAGAAGAGCGCTTGTGCCATGGCAAAGCGCTTTCCTGGGAAGAGCAAAAAGTTCACTCGAACATAGCCGAGAACCCGAATCGGAAAAAAACAAGTAGGGCCAAGCCGAGCTGCACCGAACTGAGCCAATCACGTGAACGAGATCCAGCTGGTTGGTATGCGGTGGACTAGGAGGCAGGCGGGGCAAGCTGAGCCAGTCTCGCAAGTCGAGTCGAGCCGAGCAAGTCTCGTAAGCGCAACCAGGGCCCAAGCCGAGCCGAGCCAATAGCGTGAACACAATCGGAACTGGGCAGGGCGGAACTAGTCTGACGTGAACTATTGTTAGTTTCCCGAACTCTAAACTCCTTTGAGGCCAAGACCCCTTGAGAAGAAGGTTCAAAGGGGAATTCTATGTCTGCTGTCCTACATGCTTGAACCCTAAGGTTCAAGACACAAGGATGAAGCCTGGCCAAGCAACCGAAGCAGCTGGCTGGCAGTATCGAGACACCTGGCGTCTCGGCACCCAGACGCCTGGGTGTCTTGGCACGTTCTCTCGTCCTGTGCCTCTCGTCAGGAGAGCGCGCATGATTCATGGAATTTGAGCTACCCACGAGACTCCCAAAAATCGGGAGCGGCTGCTTTCAGTTTCCTAAGAGATCGAAAGAGCCAAGCACAGAACCAGTCTTAAATGCAGATTTCCAAGACTGGCAATGAGGGCGTGGCCTCAAGAGGTCGTGCTCTCGCGGGCCCCGAAACGCAAGACCCAACAGGAGAATGCCAATCGGTTCCTGCCCGAGGGCGGGAAGAGCCAACGAGAGAAACTTGTCTCCCAGAAGAGAGTCAGTCTCTTAGAAGTCCCACAGGACTCCCGAAGGGAATCTCTTCCCTGTTTCTTCTGGTGTTCGAAGACACCAGGCTGGGAACCCGACCGAGCACTGGCAAGCACTCGGAGAGCGCTTGTGGTGCTGGCAGGAAGAGCTGAGACACCTGGTAGCCTCGACCCTTTCTCTCGCACTGCTCCCGAACTGGGCCGCGGAAAATCTTGCCAGACCAGATCAGGATACTTGATATTCCATGGAATCTTGAGCACTTGGAGCGGCTCGCGAACGAGCGCCCGAAGCAGCCCCAGTCTTAGAGGTGGAACCTCTAGGACTGGGAACGGGATCGCAAACTGAGGTCTGTGCGCCCGCGGCTTCCAAAACACAAAACCCAGGGCTATGCGAACCGGTTTCCTAACCTGAAGGTCGGGAAGAGCCAACGAGAGACCCACTGCCTCCTTGGAAGGAGGAAGTCCCTAGCCGTCCAAGGGCATCAAGGGGAAGAAGCAGCCTTCCTCTCCTTTGGCCAATGGAGGTCTGTCCAATTCCCAGGACCCCTCAAACCTCGGGAGAGTAAGGGAAGACGCAGCAGAAGACGAAATCGAAGATAAGATGAAGACAGCAGCTACTTTCACAGGGCGACTTCCTGCACCTCCACTCCGACATCTTCAGGATGGTGGACACAAAACATGGTAACCTCCAGGGCAGTCAGGCAGGAACACAACGGAAGCGGCCCACGACACCACCACAAGGAGAAGCAGCAGGCATGATCAGGACAGTCGATGCAGGAGCTACGGCAGCGGTTCAGAAGGCAGGAGCTACTGCAACGGCCAGGAACATCACTTCCACAGGGCAACTTCCTTCATCTTCACACCAACATCTTCTACAGGATGGCGGACATCGTAACCTCCAGGGCAGCTGGCAGGAACACAACGGAAGCGGCCCTGGGCACGACCGCCAAGAGAAGCGGCAGGCATGATCAGGACAGCCAATGCAGGAGCTACAGCAGAGGTTCGGAAGGCAGGAGCTACTGCAACGGCCAGGAACGTCACTTCCACAGGGTGACTTCCTTTACCTTCACGCCGACATCTACGGGATGGCGGACATCGTAATCTCTGGGGCAGCTGGCAGGAACACAACGGAAGCAGCCCCGGGCACGACCACTGGGAGAAGCAGCGGGCGCAATCAGGACAGCCGATGCAGGAGCTATGGAAGCGGTTCGGAAGGCAGGAGCTACTGCAACAGACAGAAATGTCACATGAAAGTCACCAGCAGCGACAGGAAAGATCGGGCGGCTGCGGCAGGAGACCAGGAACAGCCGCCCACAGACTGACGTTGAGTTAACAAGAGCATCAGACAGGGAACAGCAGGAGCAGATGGACCACAGATATGCCAGAGGCAGTGCCACTGCATACATGAAGACCAGCAATGACAGCGATTGATCCACATCGGCACGAACAGAGTCAGAACGATCCCGACGTGGAGATATGTCATCTAACCAGGCACTGTGGTCGATCTCGAAGCAACACTAAATGAACGTCGGGACTCCTTCATGCGAGACATCCAACCAACTACTCCTGTGTCTGCAATGCTCACTGTCAACCTGAAAGAAAAAGCAAAGATGATTAGAGAGGGAAACTCCTCTCGCTACGAAGGGAATGCCCTACACAATGAGAGGAGGTACTCTAGAAGAGGTCGCCCGACCAGGCCCCCCTTCAAACCCCTGAGGTCTTCTCCCAATGAGCGAGCGAAGAGGGCAAAGGAGGAGATCTCTACTGAAGGAGAGAAAGGAAGAACCTACAGGGAGAGAGAAGGACGGAGGGGAGGCCACCAAGGGCGCCGTGGAAACGGAACTTACAGACGACGCCCGCAACCTCCCACCCGCCCCGCAACTCTCTAAGCACAGGCGGCAAAAACAACACTCAGCAGCACAAGTGGGAAGGAAGTAGTCATGCCCTTGTACAAGGAGGGTGGAAGCCCAAGAAGGGAAGCGAACTCTTACGTCCCGATCAATGTAGGGGAGCGAGGATATTACATCCCAATCTAATATTTCTGATTGTACAGGGGAACGCCTTCAGTATCTAAATAAAGGGCTACTGGAGAGAAGCATTACCACTCGGTTACTCTCCTTTAAATACGCCCTTGGCCGTCAACCCAAGACACAGCGCACATAATATAAACACAAAATACATTAAGATCCCACCGGAATAATAAGAGCTTAATGACAGTCAGGCAAAGAGAAACCACATCTGCAACGCATGACGGACGAAAGCAAACTGGAATGTTTATATCCGGGCAGGTGGGTACTCCCGCCTACCTGACGGTAGTTACTGCCTAACCACCTTGCTCAAGAGTTTAAAGGCCGTTTCCAGCCTACGCTGAAGGGATTCCTAATGTAAAGGACCGAGGGTTTGTATATTGTGTCGGAACAAAAGAAAAAAGAAAGATCCCACAGAGAAAAAAGCAAAATGGTGATCAGGGCAGAGCGAGGACACACATCTGCACAGCACGACAGCCAAAAGCAAGTTGGAATGTTTACATCTGGGCAAGCGAGACTCCCACTTATCAGACGGTAGTTAACCGCTTAACCACCTTGTTCGAAAGTTTAACGGCCATTCCAGCTTCAGTGAAACTAATTCCTTATGTGAAGGACTGAGGGTTTGCATATTGTGTAGGAACAACTACCAGTTTCCAGCTGCTCTGAAGCAAATTCCTACTGTAAAGTTCGATGGTTTGTATATTGTGTAGGAACAATGGCATTATGATTGTTTTTCAGATGATTTTTACTAATCTACCAAACTGCAATAAAAACGCTTTGTTACTCCCCTAAAATAGCTTCACAAATTTCATATACTGGGGACTTACCCAGTAGGAATCCAAACCTTTAGGGTCAGGTTAGGTTGGGAGGGCAGACTCGGCACCCTTGGTTAGTATAAAACAGTATGGAAAACCTCTTAATTTATTAAAAATTACAGCATGAAAATACATTGAAGCAGCCAGACACGGTTTTACATGAAAAATTGCCCAGAGTGAAAAAAAACTCATTTACAATAATTTTGGTTTAATTTTTAGGGAGTTTTGGGACGTTTAGGTTTGCTTGGTGACCTAGTTTGATCAAGTTAAGACTCTTAGGTTTTTTCAGCTTACATAATGTTTTTCTTTTACTGGTTTTTCTCCTCATTCACTTAAAAAATCCTAGTTTCACACAGTCATGCCCTGGGCCATAATGACTGCATGACAGGCCATGCCCAAACAAGCAACTGCAATGAAACTGGCAGTCTAACTTGTCAAAATCCTGCCAGTTGGTCATCAAAATATTTACAGCTTTTTGTTCAAGTTCATGTCTTTTGTTTAAGCTTATGATATTTACTGTCTTTTTTTTATATTGACAGTCATCACCA
Source organism: Macrobrachium rosenbergii (assembly GCF_040412425.1). Taxonomy (NCBI): domain Eukaryota; kingdom Metazoa; phylum Arthropoda; class Malacostraca; order Decapoda; family Palaemonidae; genus Macrobrachium; species Macrobrachium rosenbergii. The sequence goes on from NC_089765.1 coordinate 501,827, forward strand.
AGGGGCTGGTACAATATGCAGCACCCATTTTGCACAAAAACTGATAATTACCAAACAAAAGGGGTGCGGTGGTAGTCTTCAATTTTACCATAATTTTGAATAAGAGCCATTTTTATAACAACCAATATGCAAATGCCAAAGCCTCTCCTATACCCTCAAGCCTAACCTACCATGACAGGCCCGGGTAGGCTCAAATTCACCTTGACAAAGAAACTGCAAAGAAAATTGGTCAAAATCAAAACCAGAAACTTATATAAAACCAGTTCAATTAAACAAATAAAATAAATAAAGGAAATAATGACTCCTAACCCAGAAGAACTCCTAAAGTACCAAAATTAAAAGTAAAATGTAATATTTTTCAGAGCCACTTCTTATGATGAGAAACACCCACAATTTTGCCAGCCCAATAAGAGACCTTCGGGTAGTTTTTCTGAGAAACATTACACTCCTTCTGCTTAAAAACCAGAACTCCAAAACTCAGGTAATTCACATTTCGATATATTTTCCCTGGCTTAAATAGTGTACTTTCTGTTTTTATTTCTACCGCAAATGATTAGATTTTCAACTGGTTTTCTGCGGCTTATGCACTTTAGGGTTCTGGCAAGCGGTAATATGATAACTCTTTGAAATTTACATCCCTAACGTCTAGTTACAGTTTCGGTGAAATTCAGTTTAAACTGCAATGTTACCCTTTTTAGTTAACCACTTCACTTACCTTAAATAGATAGTAGTACTAAATGTTCACGAAGAAAGGTATTCACAACCTGTGTTCCATTGTAATGTCCATGGAAACGACCAATAGCCTCAAAGTTTGTTGTCAGCTGAAAATGGAAAAATCCTCTTGAATCAAAGCAACCAATCAGGTTTCAGCATTTGTACTGGTACTTATAATTCATAACGCGATTAGGCATTTTTACCCAGGCAAAAAACAAAAACGCATCAGCTGAAAAACTGACATGGCAGCATAAACGCATCATAACAACAAAGGCACAATTACTGCACTTGCCGGACAGGAAAAATATATGATAACCGTTCAAAACAGACGTATGCTACTGGATGTAAACAAACGACTTAGAAAATTTCTTGCCGATTAGATTGCGTATCTCGGATATGGTGAATCTCCTCAAAAACCCTTGTTGGATGGACTTCACGGGTTAATTACACTCGAGCGTCAAAAATGAAAGGTAAATTCATGATCAGCAACCAAAAAACTATAGAAGTTAAGTTAGAAGGCAGTCGCTGCCGCGGAGCTAATATATAGTTCTACCAAACTCATACGCAAATTGGTAAAAATGAAACCCAGAAACTCCAATAAAACCAGTTTCACAAAATAATAAAGCTAATACTGACTCCTAGCCTAGCCTGACCCAGTCTAGCCTTACATAGGCCTGGTCATGCTTTACATACCACTGTAACAACCAATCCCAAAGCAAAAGCAACCGCTAAGCAGCGACTTGCGGCCATCGTAATCTTAATTTAACCACATTTAACTTAAAACCTCGAATTTAAACCAATTTTCCTTACTCTAAAAATCAATTTTAATCATTGACTGACCTCGATTGACCTTCAGCGTGAGTTGAATACGGTTTAAACCTCAATCATTGACTTGCCTCGGTTGACCTTCAATTCGATCACTCAGTCAATATTTCCGGTCGCAATGATTGATTTCTGTGACTCTTTGGCGATGCAATTGCACGACAATACTTGTTTACATCATGAGTCACTCTGCCACTTTCCACCCAAGATGATTAGGGCCCTTAATTGAATCAATTTGGGTTAGTAATTAAGTTTTGTAGAATTTTAGATCAATTAAAAGGTAATAAATGTAATTATCTTACGTTATTTTAATACAAAACTGAGTTATTGTACTTATGAATGTAATTAATGAAGCATTTTTTGACGATTTACTTATTTTCTACCGTACGTAATAATTCAAGTAACAGCAAAAGTGTATCGCAAATATAATAGCTTATTTTACTTATTTATGGGTTAACAATGACGTATTTTAACAAGTTACATTGATAAAAAGCAGTGAATTCAATTCAATCATATTATTTAATTGTAAATCGGGTTACTTTACGGATAAATATAATTAATAAAGCATTCCCGGTGTGACCTTTAGGTCTCTTATTTTAGGTAATTATGGGTTAAATTCTTCATGTTAACATTTTAAAATAATAAAAATGTAATAAGTATAATTTATATATATTATTTTAATATTAATCTGAGTTATTTTATCGCAAAATATAATTAATAAAGCGGTCATCCTACAGCAGCTGAGGGGTCCAAATTCACTGCATTACCTGAAGTCAAGATCCGCACACAGATGAGGTCGTTCCTCTACTGATCCAAAATGTCACTGATATAGGAAAGTGCAACACTGTATTGCAGTGGAGACTTTGAAAGCAACTGCAGACTGTATAAACTTCACGAACTGTGAATACACCAGTATTTACAGTCATTGTATTAAACTGACAGACATGTATACCTCTTTATCAACCTCCTGCATTGTGTTTAGCAATAGTGACCAAAAAGATGGCGTGGGCTACCTGACCTGACCTTAATGGTGGTAAATACAATGGAAAATGTATAAAGACTTCTCATTACTACAGTGCTTTTTCCCATGTATTAAAGTTCTGTAATGTATACTGCCTTAACAAGTTTAACTGGGATTAAAATAAAGTTTTCGTGGAATTGAATATAAAATTGACGGCAAAGGCCCAGCGCTGCGACCTACTGTATGATGAGGTCATTGAGCATTGAAAGGGAAAAAAGCTTTTTCAGTTGAAGCACTGTGAAACAATTGTTAGGAGGAGACGGTTGAGGAAAGTAAGGTGGAAGAGAGAGAGAGAGAATATGAACGGTGGCCCAGTCAAAGGAACAAAAGGGGTCACAGCAGCTGGGGGCCATGGAAGGGACGCTGCAAAGTAATGCCTACAGTGTAACGCACGAGGTGCACTGGTGGCGCTACCCCAATACGGGAGATATGGGAGGAGGCTGGAGATGAATGGAGGTTTGGGAAAGATGAAGGAATTTCACAGAGGCTCTTTTATCATGCAGCATTAGAGGTGATGATCGTAATGACATGTCAGGATATGAAGGTCACAAGTTATGTGCAAACCACACCTATAAGGAAGTACATCTTGCAGACAAGTGGGCATTTCTGTATTCTTGAAAAGGTTCCCAGGAACTTATGCTGACTTATAAAACAAATATTCAAATCATATACTGTACCAGCTACAAGTCCATAATTTCCAGTGTCTCCAGCAACACCAACAAATGCGTGTATTGTTTCTCTGTATGGTAAACGAATTTCATATTCGTGTTGCTTCCAGCTATCTGGGCTTTTGAAGATTCTCCTCTATTACGGAACACAAAACCTAGCCCCAGGATATGTTACATTGTTCATACGAGGGAAGGAAGCAGGATATGGACATGCTTTCTGATCTCTGTTAAACAAAGCACCTTTTAATATGGAAACAATAATCTGATGTTACTGTGTTCGTTTGACTACAGAAAGTAAACAATTGGTATCTTTTACCGACATGAAATAAGCAATTTCTTGCATCAATCTTTATCAGTTTCAGAGAATAATAAAAATTCAAAAGTATTCAGCTTCAAAACAACATAATCATCACCAGTCAATCTTAATAAGTTTGCTGTCACTTATAAGCGGTCAATCCGTGCGTCTGATCTATCAGACGTATTTCCCGATTCTGAGAGAACTTTAGTGAAAGATTTAAGTTCTTAAATGAAGTGAAAACTGGAGAAGGTAGAGTTGTAGACAGCTAATGAAGAAGAGACTGAAAGGAAGTGATGACTGGCACAAGGAAGAAGCCAGTGTGTCCCAGGGGAAGCAGAAAATATACTGTAGTTCTCTCATACACATAGAGAAAATTAAATCATTATATTAATAAATAAAACCAATCAAATAGGTCCTGCAAACATTAAACAGAAACGTCGTTTTTTACCTGCTAAGAGAACGGCCTTCCTTTTAGAGAAGGGTCTTCCTTTTAGAGAAGGGTCTTCCTTTTAGAGAAGGGCCTTCCTTTTAGAGAGGGGCCTTCCTTTTAGAGAAGGGCCTTCCTTTTAGAGAAGGGCTTTCCTTTTAGAAAAGGGCCTTCCTTTTAAGAAGAGGGCCTTCCTTTTAGAAAAGGACCTTCCTTTTAGAAAAGGACCTTCCTTTTAGAAAAGGACCTTCCTTTTAGAAAAGGTCCTTTCTTTTCGAGAAGGACCTTCCTTTCAACACCACTTAACATCTTTCATGCAAAGAGGTTAACTAGATACAAAATACACAGGAGCATATAAACAATTTTAATGTATAAATGTTTTTTTCTGAGGTCTTCCTCGTGGTTCCTATAATTCCTAACATCATTAAAATACTGTACTTGTTTCTTGAATGTGAAAGGAACCTTCTTACTAGAACTGGCATTGTTAAGACTGTCCATTCCGTTTGACGTCTCTAGAACGTTAGTTTCCACCTCCGCAGCTAATTCACCCTGTTCTGAATAGTCCTCTCTTTGTTTGAACTGATGGAGTCGTCCTCAACGCTGTTTAGCACAGGCAAGGATGCTGGCAAGAGAGGATTATTATTGTCTGTGTCGAATGATAACGACCCACTATCGTCAAGTGATATACTGCTAAAGGGTATGGCCTGACTAACTGCACAGTTCATTTCCAAGTCACTTCTAGGCTGACCGACACCACAGTTGCTCACGTTACTGACCCCAGAGTTCAAGTCCAACACAACATTATCAACACTAGGTACATCTGGAATAACACTAGACTGGTCTACAGTCCAGTCACTTCCCCCTCCCCATCAGAGCAGTTCGCTAAACTCGGCCGAGTGGCTCCATATCTCCACTTTCAACTTGCTGGTATCAGAGTCCATTATCTTGGACGTGATCACGACGTGGCCGTTCTTCCTCCTGGTATCCTCGTAGGATGAGGAGGGAGTCCCATTCTCCAGCTCACTGTTGCTCAGTTCCACGTGCGAATGCTTCTCTGGCCTCTGAGTCTTGTTGCTGCTGGACTGACTCCCTGGCGACCAGAGGTGCCTCTTCCTCGTTTTTGGAGCCGTCGGTCTTGACGGAGCTCTGTGGCAAAGAGAGAGACAGCACTTGCACCAAAAGCGAAAGAGAATGTGGATGAGTGACTGGTCTCCTCCCTTTTCTCTCTCTTAGGGCAGAGAGGCAGGTGGTTAGTCATCACATGCTAGACAGGTGAGTTATGCAGGTGAGTGCAAGACAGGGCCACCCTGTCTTTCATCTTTTTGTAGAATGATTAGATGCATGTCCCCATCTCTCGTGACAAGGGGGAGAGGGATTGACAGTCCCAACAAGCCACCAATTTTTACTAGCAAGTTTTATTGTCTCTGACACTATGGGGCTCATACAAGCCTTCTTCAAGGTAATCATGCAAACTTATTATGTTAAGCCCAAAGGTCTAGCAGTTGCAACATCCCAGATGTCCAGCAATCTACAGGTGTGGGATTCATTCCTCAGCTTTTCCAGAACAGGATGGTATTCCCGGGTGGGTAGAACCAACCAGTCAGTTCAGAGAATTGCCCAGACATCCCCCACCAATAGGTAAGTCCCCTGTGTAAAGAATGAAGGATTGTATTAGAGTAGAAACAAAAAGCAAATTTTTAAGTAATTTCTATTTGTTCCGACACGATATACAAACCGTGGGTCCTTTACATTAGGAATTACTTTCAGCGTAGGCTGGAAATGACCGTTAAACTCTTGAGCAAGGTGGTTAGGCAGTAACTACCGCCAGGTAGGCGGCAATACCTGCCTGCCCAGATGTAACCATTCCAGTTTGCTTTCGGCCGTCATGCGTTGCAAATGTGTTTCCAGATCTCTCTGCCTGACTGTCGTTAAGCTCTTATTATCCTGGTGGGATCTTAGTGTATTTTTCTGTATATATTACGTGTTTGATATTTATTAATACAAATCCACGATTTGTGATAACCTTGTATAAGCCGCCATTCCCCTGCTCTGTGTCTTGGGTTTGACGGCCAAGGGCGTATTTAGAGGAGCATAACCGAGTGGTAATGCTTCTCTTCCAGTAGTCCTTTAGTTAGATACTGAAGGCATTCCCCTGTACAATCAGCGATATTAGATTGGAACGTAATATCTTCGCTCCCCTACACTGATCGGGACGTAAGAGTTCGCTTCCCTTCTTGGGTTCCCTCCCACCGTGTACAAGGGCATGACTACTTCCTTCCTACTTGTGCTGAGTGTTGTTTTTGCCACCTGCACTTGGAGAGTTGCGGGGCGGGTGGGAGGTTGCAGGCGTCATCTGTAAGTTCCGCTTCCACAGCGCCCTTGGTGGCCTCCCCTCCGTCCTTTTCTCTCCCCGTAGGTTCTTCCTTATCTCTCTTTCGGTAGAGATCTCTACATCGCCCTCTTCGCTCGCTTGTCAGGTGAAGACTGCGAGGGGGGAGGGGAGGGCCAGCTATCGGGGGACCTCGTCTTGGGTACCTCCTCTCGCTGCGTAGGGCAGTTCCCCACGTAGCGAGAGGAGTCTCTCTCTAATCATCTTTGCTTTTTCTTTCAGGTTGACAGTGATCATCACAGACACAGCAGTAGTTGGTTGGATATCTCGGAGGATATCTCGCATGAAGCAGTCCCGACGTTCATTTAGTGTTGCTTCGGGATTGACCACAGTACCGGACTGGATGACATAGTTCAACGTCGGGATCGTTCAGACTCTGTTCCCGCCGATGTGGATTGATCGCTGTCATTGCCGGCCTTCATGTATGCTGTAGCAATGCCTCTGGCATCTCTGTGGTCTATCTGCTCCTGCTGTTCCCTGTGTTATGCTCCTGTTAACTCGACGACAGTCTGGGCAGTTCTTCCTGGTCTCCCGCCGCAGCCGTCCTGATCGTTCCTGTCGCTGCTGGTGACTTTCATGTGACGTTCCTGGCTGTTGCAGTAGCTCCTGCCCTCCGAACCGCTTCCGTAGCTCTTGCATCAGCTGTCCTGATCATGCCTCCTGCTTCTCCTTGTGGTTGTGCCTGGGGCTGCTTCCGTTGTGTTCCTGCCAGCTGCCCTGGAGGTTACGATGTTCGCCATCCTGTAGAAGATGTCGGCATGAAGGTGAACGAAGTCGCCCTGTGGAAGTGATGCTCCTGGCCGTTGCAGTAGCTCCTGCCTTCTGAACCTCTGTCGTAGCTCCTGCATTGGCTGTCCTGATCATGCCTGCTGCTTTTCCTGGTGGTGGTGTCCTGGGCCACTTCCGTTGTGTTCCTGCCAAGCTGCCCTGGAGGTTACCATGTTTCGTGTCCACCATCCTGTAGAAGATGTCGGAGTGAAGGTGAAGGAAGTCGCCCTGTGGAAGTAGTCGCCATCTTCTTCACCTTATCTCCGATTTCATCGTCTGCTACCTCTTCCCTTCCTCTCCCATGGTCCAAGGGGGTCCCGGGAATCAGACAGACCTCTGTCGGCCGAAGGAGAGGAAGGCTGCTTTTTTCCCTTGATGCTCTTGGACGTCTAGGGATTGCCTCCTTCCGAGGAAGCAGTGGGTCTCTCGTTGGCTCTTCCCGACCTTCGGGTTAGGAAACCGATTCGCATACCCTTGGGTTTTGTGTTTCGGGAGACACAGGCGCGCAGACCTTGGTTTGCAATCTCGTTCCAAGTCCTAGAGGTTCCACCTCTAAGACAGGGGCTGCTTCAGGCGCTCGTTTGCAAGCTGCTCCAAATGCTCGAGATTCTATGGAATCTCGAGTATCCCGATCTGGTCTGGAGAGTATTTTCCTCGGCTCAGTTCGGGAGCAGTGCGAGAGAAAGGGCCAAGGCACCCAGGTGTCTCAGCTCTTCCTGCCAGCACCACAAGCGCACCCCGAGTGCTTGCCAGTGCTCGGTCGGGTTCCCAGCCTGGTGACTCGATCCCATCGGTTCGAACACCAGAAGAAGCAGGGAAGAGATTCCCTTCGGGAATCCTGTGGGACTTCTAAGGGACTGCTCTCTTCCGGTAGACACGTTTCTCTCGTTGGCTCTTCCCGCCCTTGGGCGAAAGCCAATTTGCATTCTCCTGTGGGGTCTGGTGTTTCAGGGGCCGCGAGAGCGCGGCCTCGAGAGGCTGCGCCCTCGTTGCCAGTGTAAGAAGTCTGCGTCTAAGACTGGTTCTGTGCTTGGCTCTTTCGATCTCTTAGGAAACTGAAAGCAACCGCTCTCGATTTTTGGGAGTCTTGTGGGTAGCTCAAATTCTATGAATCATGAGCGCTCTCCTGACAAGAGGCACAGGACGAGAGAAAGTGCCAAACACCCAGGTGTCTGGGTGCTGAGATGCCAGGTGTCTCGATACTGCCAGCCAGCTGCTTTGGTTGCTTGGCCGGGTTTCATCCTTGTGTCTTGAACCTTAGGGTTTGAGCATGTAGGATAGCAGACACAGAATTCCCCTTTGAACCTTCTTCTCGACGGGCCTCGGCCTCGAAGGAGTTTATTGTTCGGGAAACCAGCAATAGTTCACAGCAGACAAGTTCTGCCCTGTCCAGTTCCAATTGTGTTCGTGTGATTGGCTCAGTTCGGCTCAGCCCCTGGTCGCGCTTGCAAGACTGGCTCGGCTCGGCTCGGCTTGCTTGCCCCACCCAGCCCCTGGTTGCGCTTGCGAGACTGGCTCATCTTGGCTCGGCTCACCCCGCCTGCCTCCTAGTCCACCACATACCACCCAGCTCGATTGCATTTGCATGATCTGCTCGGTTCGGTGCAGCTCGGCTCAGCCCTACTCGGTTTTTTCCGAATCAGGTTCTCGGCTTTGTTCGAGTGAACTTTCTGCTCTTCCCAGGAAAGCGCTTTGCCATGGTACAAGCGCTCTTCTTCCCCCATGTGGCAGTAGTCTCCTTCGGTTGATTATCGCTCACAGTCCGCCTCTCCTGCTCATCTTACTGGCAGGACAGGTATGGGTACTCTTTCTCCTCACCTGTTCTCTTTTCCTCTTGGTTGTTCCGAGAGGCTCGAGATGGACAGAGAGAGCTCTTCGGAGTTCAGGTTCCTGGCATGCTTTGGGTGCCGGTCCCCTGATTCTCTCGTAGTACAACCAGGTAACCAAGGTGGGTTTCATGGGATCTGTCAAGGCTCCCTCCAAGGGGAGAGGTACAGGAGTTTCATGCTTCAGGAGCAGCAAGGGTCTTCCTCTACAGGTTGCGATCGCCCTTGTGTTTTCGGAGAACTTTGCGCTGACGAATCGGCGCGAGGATCCTTGGGACAGGACCATGACTCCCCCAATGAATAATCTTCATCACTCGCAACCCTTGCGGTTCCCAAGGGGCAAGAGTATCGGGGGCCGCTGCGGTCCTTGCTTCTGAGAGCATTCTCGACCAGATGAATACTTTTCTTCGGGGAAGGAGTTCATTCAGGTCAAGACACCAAGCTTCTCCCCTGCCTTGAAAGAATACGAATTCTTCTTGCCTCAGAGAGTCTTGCTGACTGCAGTTCTGTGGGCAATTCTGGTGCTAAGAAGAAGGACTTTGTCCAAATTCGGATCTCAGGTTTCGTAAGTCCCAAGTTGGCTCGACCCTTAGGAACAAACCTTTACTTGGTTCTGCCTTTCTCTTTCAGAAATTTGCCAGATACCTCAGTAATCAAGGTTCGTACCAGGGCACTGCCTTGTCCTTTGGATGCTGGCCAAGACCTTGGGGTCTTAATCATCTTGACTCGACCTCAAGTTCAAGCCAGCCCCCCCTCAGCTCCTAAGAAGTCCCAGGCTTCGATAGAAGATTGCGGAACATAGCCCTCTTCTTACCTTCTAGGAAAGTGTAAATAACTGTGTCTCTTTCCACCCTCTCTCCCATAAGGGAGGAGGGAAGAAGGGAAGAGAGACAGAAGTATCGACTGGGAAGAAGTTCTACTGCAGATTCCTGGATAAATTGATACTTATCAAGTCTCTGGAGCTGGCAGCAACATTGCCGAGACCTGGGAATAGATTCCTTCAGGAGAAGTATCTATTTCCCTTAGGTCTTGGCAATTCTTTTCATCAAACTTCCATCCTGCTTCCTTTCCCATGCTCCCAATTTAGGAAATGCCAGCCCGGCTAGAGCTAATTGTCTCGGTATCCTGTCATCTTGCAGAAGCTTTCCCATGGCGGAGAATGGAAGTCTGCTTCCATTCCTCAGTCCTTCTTTCCTCTTCAAAGTGTGAGGAAAGAGTTAGGCTAATGCTTGATTGAAGGAACCTTCGAATATGCTTGCATATTGCCCTTACATTGTGTGTCTACTTACGGATTCACCAATCAAGGAATAGGCGCACACCTGTAAGACTTTGTCTTGAAGGTGTGGGACCAAGACGATTAGTATCTTCTCATCGCCACCCTGGGCTCAAGGCAGCCTTCTGGCCTTCCGAGAATTCAGGACGAGTTTTGCGACACTCAGTGGTTCGTTGATCAACAAACCACAGTACTGTAGTGGCATTTGTCGACAAACAAGAGGGAATCTCAATTAGCCAGATGCATCCCCAGTGGGGATGTATTGGCAAGTGAGCTTGGCCTCAGGTTTGAGTGATCGGGACGGAATGTGCTGCTCACTCAAAGATTCACGAAGAAACTGCTCGACTGAGAAATCCCTACCGTCTTTCTGTTGCCTCCTTGCACAAGTTGGTAGTTTTTTCCTCGCTCCCTCATACCAGACCCAGGGGCCGCTACGGCGAGGCATGTTTCGCTAGGGTTCTCAAGCATTGCTCACCCCGAGTTACAGACAAATGCCAGAAGACTTCGCCTCTCGCACGACCCGATAGCCGGAGCATGGAGAAGGGTTCTGCTTGACCCAACCTCCTGTAGCAGCTACACAAGAAGCGGTTCTTCAGGCAGTACATTCCGGTGTGTTCGGGACTGGGAGACCTTCCAGCTTTTTCTTCTCCTCAGTCAAGATTTAGCTATGGACAAGAAGCTTCTTCGGTCTTGCTGTCCCAGGGAACTGTCCCCTGTGTGGCATGTGACTCTTGTTTAGGGTTCCTGTCCCATGCTGCACGCATCCTTTCGAGAGTCGTCAGATAGAGATGTGCCCTCTTAGGACCATCTCTCACCTTGCTCCGGCCTTGGCATGTAAGATGGAAGAACAGGTGAAGGGGATCAATACCTCGACTCCTTCTCGGATGTCGTAGGTGGACTCTGAATCCTTCGGCATCTGTTGTCGGGTTCGAGTCCTCCTTGTTCCCCTCCTCCTTGGACTTTGTGTCGATGATCCAGATCATTCGTTACTTGGCCCTTTAGGGAGCTGTGGTACTTTCCAAAAAGGCTTGACACTCCTAACCTGGATGTTCAACATTTTTGCTAGTACTCTTTCTCCCAAGGAATGTGTCTAAGGACACATCTTCCTCCTGGCTTCGTGAACCGATTGAAGGAGACATTCAGCAGCTGACGATGACGAAACTGGTACTTTCCACCCAAGAGCTCACAAAACCGATGGCTTGGTCCATCCCTCACATTCCAGAAGTTTCTGTCGGTCTGGAAGCAAGACGTGGTCTCATAGACCACACTCTTGTCTTCCTATGGTCTTGCCCACAGGCCCCTGGAACCTTTTTTCCTTGGCCCTGTGGTGGCTGCTCAACAAATTGTGTTGTCTTACCTGGCTCCTTCAAGAGTTTAACTCCCGTTTCCAGCCTACGCTGAAAGTAATTCCTAATGTAAAGGACCTCAGGTTTGTATAGTTAGGAAAAATACAATTTACTTTCAAAAACTGTGATTTTTCATAACATACTAACCTGAAGGTCTTTGCATTTACAGCCCACCTCAGCCACTCCTCATTCTGGTACCTACTGTAGGCCAAAAGGCAAAGTGGAGTACAGACCACCGAGTGGGCAGGGCTTCCCTAACCATTGGTAGTTAACGACCGTGTCTGAAAGTTTAACAGCCGTTCCAGCTCACGTCTGCAAGCTAAATCCCCCAAGTAAAGAACTTCAAGTTTGTATGTTAGGAAAAATGCAAATTACTTTAATAAAAATTGGCTCTTTTGAGTCCATCCTTTAGATGACAGGAGTATTCCTGTGTTTTGAAAAATGTAGTTTTGTTCCTTTCTAGGAAAAGCTCTTGAAGAAGATTATTTCTCAGGTTATGGAAATTCTGTTTGTTTTTATTCAGTACAAAGTCATTTTAATGGTGGCAGTTATAAGTAAATAGTAGTACACCATATACTGATACTGCTACTTCAATATTTACTTGAAATGGTAAAAAAATAGTTGCAAAAATGTCCACGGTAGTTTTTATTGATAGACCAACAGTGGAGAGCGTGTACAAAAATACAATCGGTTTGATACAAAACACACGGAGCATGTTACCTTAACACATGCTGTGAAGTAATTCAAAGGCAATGACTCAAGCTGAATACGCCTTAAGTCAGATCTTAGTAAAAATAATAATAATAATAGTAATAATAATATTACTGTATTCTTTATTTCAACTCACACAATCTGGATACATGAGATAAAATGCTAAACATGACAATACACATAATCTAGATACACAAGATAAAGATAAAAATGATAACTGGCAATAAATACATTACTTAACATTAAAGAAATTATAAAAATGAAAAATTGAGTAATTTACATATAATCAACAAATCAACTGAACTTTGTACAATGTAAATTTAATTGCATAGTAAAGTACTTACAGGTACTGCCTGTCCATACAACACAAACAAAAGACTAGGTATTGCTTTAGTTCTTGTCCACTTTTCGTTCAGTCCCAACCGTTAAATTAGAATGCGTTGGGGGCAACAGTTACTTCACACCCATATAAGTCAAAGACACAACAAAACGATTAGTCATTGCATTTAGATCTTGTTTGCTGTTCATTCAGTTGTAAACATTTAGAAACTACTGTACGTGATACCTGTAAGTCTCTCTCTCTCTTCACTCAGCAGGTTCAAAAGCTCTTCTTATCAATTTAGGCAAATGTAAAGTGTAATCTTTCTTTTTAACCTTCAAAGGTAATGCCATTTGCAGTCTTGCATCTCTCTCTCACTTTTGCCAGCACTCAAGGATTGGTTTCCATACCTTAGAGAACTCACATGTGTCACCTTCTTTCTACAAATTGCTCACATTCAGAGTAAGAACTCGATATACAGTATGTGATAAAGTCAATACCCTTTAATGGACTGTAATTAATATCATTGCATCAGTCAGTGTTTTCAGTAAATATGGTGCAATACATATTTCAGAGTCGTTTCAACCAATAATATAAGATAGCCTAAGCTCTGGTAGGTTCAGATGTTTTGGAAGGAGAACATTTTTTATGTCACACCAAATAAATAACAGAATGAAATGTTTATTAGATTTTTAATGTTGGGGTAACAAAGTGCAATACAAAATAGCAGCTACTTTCAATATCAAATAAGCATGTGTTGATATACATGTATGTGAATACATGTGCATTTACATACATGTATACATCATAATGCTGTGCACTGCACATTTCTCTTTCTCCCTAAGGGTTATTCTTAACAAAAAAAAAAAAAAGATTTTTCAAGTTTGGCCCATGTAAACAGTTCTGGCAATGTGAGAGAGAGAGAGAGAGAGAGAGAGAGAGAGAGAGAGAGAGAGAGAGAGAGAGAGAGAGAGAGAGAGAGAGAGAGAGAGAATTTCAATGTTAATTTTTTTATAAATTTATTCAGTAAACAATATTGTACAGTTTGGTTTTCATTATGTGTACAGTACAGCACTGTAGAGTTAGTTAGTTATAAATGATTTGTTTAACCAGACCTCTGAACCCTTTTAGGGTTCTTCTCAGGCTGGGATGTACTGTAGAGTATTCAGTATTGCTTATAAGTATACACTGTACAGTGCTGTAGTCACAAAACAGGCAAAAAAGATTGAGTACAAAATGATAACTTTCATGATACTATAATTAATTATTTGGATTCTTATTTACTGTCAAAGTTAGCTGATATCTTCATGCCATTAGGTGCAATCGGCATACAAAATAAAAAAAATAATCCTTGGATAACATGCTAGGAATGTCTCTGTAATGACCTGTTTCCCACCAGGTGGCATTGGAATGTTTACTTTCTTGTCAGCATTCTTCATGACCGCCCACTAAGATGTGGGGAGGCTGGCTGGGTTTCCACTTTAACAGCAGGTAAGTATCCAGATAACTGATTTGATCATGGAAATTATCCTTATTTGGAATGAATCTTACCTACTGTTGAAGTTAGCTGACTACCACACTGAATGAGGATGGTGGGTTAGTGTGGCCAGAGAAACAATGTTCAACCAAGCAAACTGGTTGAGGCTGGAAATGCCCATGGCTCCATGGCCTCCTTGCATAACAACTATCCAATTTACCCTCCCAACTCTCAACTTCTTTGCGTGAAAAGTGTGGGAAGAGGGATATCAGAAGTTGACAGAGGTAAAAAGGTGCAAAGTATCCTTCCCTGAGAACCATCACTACCAAAGGTTCTTCCTGACGCTTTGCCAGACACTTCTGAAACTCTGCACATACACGGCCCTCTGAGGATCCACACAGCCTGCTTGAACTGGGAGTTCAAAACATCAGTTATGGTCACACATGCAATGCAATTTTCCACTTAGAATGAGAGCCAGATCACTACTGAAGCAGAACTCGAGAGTGGTTTGGGAAATTCTATACAGGACTTATGTGCAAAAAATGCTGTAGGGGCAAGACACTAGAGGGAAGACTTCAAAGATGGTGCTAAGAAGTTTCTAATCTCCTGATTCAAGACATCTTGGGTGATGGCCTTAAACACTTAGGGGTTAGAGAGACAATGATGGGACACTGTCAAAAACAGCTACTAATGGCTGAGCAGGGCTAGTTTACAGGATTTGTACACAACTGTTTCCTTTACTTTACTACAACTGAGTTGCAAAAGGAATAAGACATTCCTCCCATTAGCCTCAGAGGTAGGTCTATCAAGGAGAGGTTACAACTCTTGACAAATCATCACGAAACTGCCTCTTCAGGCCTAATATTTATAACTATTATCATCATCATTATCTCTTATATGTATCTACATGCATACATACATATCTATGTATGCATGCATAAACATTACTTTCCACATATATGCATATATACTGTATATATATAATATACAGTAATTACATATACAGTATGTATTACTCTTGCAGTAATTGAGCTGTAGTGCTAAGAACGAAATATCAAATTTACAGGTACTTCCACCTCACAATTAGCCCAAAGTACCTTAACTATCAGAGGAATCTTCACTTCCTTGGTCCAAGAACTTGAAACTGTCACTCGATGGGCCGGAGTTCAATTCCCCCAGCCGGCTGATGAAGAGTTAGAGGAATTTATTTCTGGTGATAGAAATTCATTTCTTGCTATAATGTGGTTCGGATTCCACAATAAGCTGTAGGTCCCGTTGCTAAGTCACCAATTGGTTCTTAGCCACGTAAAATAAGTCTAATCCTTCGGGCCAGCCCTAGGAGAGCTGTTAATCAGCTCAGTGGTCTGGTAAAACTAAGGTATACTTAACTTTTTGCAAGCTGAACAGAGGAAGGTGAAAAAACTTATATCGTATGTAAGTCCTAACCCAGCTCTTAAGCAGCTTCAAACACTGGAAACAGATGTAGCACCATCCAAGAACAAGTATTAAAGGATACAATTCCTAGATCGCCTCTGTTGTTTAGATTAGGCCAGCGACATGCCGGCACATTGTCTAGGTTGGTTGGCTCCCAAGAGCTCACTCTACAAACACAGTTGCGAGGACACTACACTGTTTGTGATAGGAGCAGAGCTATTCAACACTAAACAGTTTCCTAGATTTCTCTTTCGACTATTTATCCATTTCCCAGAGGCTCTACTTTCATGATAACACACCTTTCCATAATCAGTGTTAACTTGTTACCTGTGTTAACTTATTACTTGTTTTAACAGAGCCAAGGTAAAAGTAAACTAAAGAGTGTCGGTTAACGGTCTCATCTCCAGCAAAATAAAGTGAAAACAGAACAATGGGAGATATGCACCACTTAAATACTAAAGGAGAATCAACAAAATCACGGTTGAAACCCCTTAAGAAAATGGCAATCTACGGGCGGTGCCGGTGAGACAAAAAAACGCTAGAGAAGGTGACATACCATGGAACGTCAGCAATGATGTCACAGAATGCTGGTAGTAAGAGCCGGACGGAGTGAACAGGTGCTGGACATCTGAGTGGGGAAACAGTAGAGGATTCTTGCACGATGTCACCATATAAATGTAACGACAGTTGGTGCCATCTTCACAACAATTAAGAGGCGATACCAAGAAGTGAGAGCTGTTCTATCACAAAGCTAATTCATTTTAGATAAGTACGAGCCAGACGGAGTGAACAGGTGCTGGACATCTGGGTGGGGACGGTAGAGGATTCTTGCATGACGTCACCATATAAATGTAACGACAGTTGGTGCCATCTTCACAACAATTAAAAGGCAATACCAAGAAGTGAGAGCTGTTCTATCACGAAGCTAATTCACTTTAGATAAGTAAGCAGTGGAAGAGGAAGAGCCGCAATTAAGAAAAGGAATAACTGTCACAAGATGAAGAACAAAAGGCGACAGAGGGGAAAACTGAGTAAGAGGAGGGGAGGGTTATTGTCTGGTCAGAGGACAATAATGGGTGAGAAAATGATGATAGAACCGATACATGGCTCAGAACTACTCAGGCAAACATAAATGTCTGTATCCCTAAATACCTCTACAGTTCAAACACATCCCTATTACTCTCACCAAAGTGGATGACATGTGAGCCAGCAAATGCAAGCGCCAAACTACCAAACAACTCATCTGTAGAGCGCGCCAAACACGAATCAGAGAGACAGCTGAGAGAGGTGGTGAAGGACACAAACCTCCATTCCAAGACATGCCATGGTTCTATGTCTGCAGAGAAGACCAACGGATCCAGGGCAGTCCAGAGGGCTGGCTACAGACAGACGCCAAGGCTCTGACACCACCTCTCTCGTGGGGGAAAACGAAAAAGGTCAATCACTATGGGGGGAAGTTATCTTCACTCTAATATACAGTCACTTTTCTAACCATAATAAAAAAAATACAAGTATAGCTCAATTACTTATTTTTTCCCCGAACCACATAGGGAGTACAGGAGTGACAGAGGAATTAACCTAGGCTACCAGGTAGGCCAATGGAGAAGGAGAAGCAATACCGGAAGACAAACGGAAAAAACTGAGCAGGCTTATGGTGTGCCCTAACAAATTGTCCACGTAAATTATCAGCCTCTAGCATCTTCTGTTACTTCACAAAATTTTCACCATCTCATCAGATCACTCATTATCTTCACATCAAGAAAACCACACTTGTGCCTCAACAGCTAGGCTAACATATATGTAACAGTCACAGGGGTGACCTTTGAAAGAACTATGTGATGACCTGTTACTGGCGTTTTGCTGCAGGTGGATTTGCGCTGACATTGGAATTTGTTCAGTCAGATGCAGAGAACTTTTTGATCATGGTCCGAGCACATGGAAACAGCATGCACTGGAAGTGCCCAGTTCCGATGGGTTGGGTATGTGCATGTGTGTGTGTGTGTGTGTGTGTGATCGCTCATGAGTTACTTATGAAAGGAACAGTGACCCTCAAGGAGAGTCTGCCTCGAGCTGTAATAGCGGATATGTGTTTTAACCTGGTGTAGTGATAAAAGAACCCGGCAGTGTGAAGATACGTTATTTACAGACATAGAAGTAAGTAAAAAATGCACTGTGACATTTTTCTCTTTCCCAGACTTTAGAAGGAAAACCACCCGGTTGAAAAGCAGTGAACCTGAATGATGTCTACATAATGAACTTGGCCATTTTTCTGTTTGAACATGTATGTACATTCACAATTGCAGGTTTTAATATAATGATATATTTCTTTCTACAGGAAATCGAACATCGTCCTGGAGGACAAATTATTTGGAAGTGGTGTATTTTAATCTTACAGTACGATATGGCATTTATTGTGGTCTTTATGACCTTATTACTTTGTTTGATGACCAGGGTGTTAATCACTAGAATTGCTTGGCATAAAATAATGTCTATGCTGGTTTGTGAAACAGTATTTCCTCTAGTAATGTGTTCCTTTGATAGGGAGTGTGAGTCACTCTATTTCATGACCGTAGCTTTTGCAGAGTTACTTTCGTTAGGTTTGTCAATAAAGTCTAGTTTTGTATATCAGTGTCTCAATTCAGTAGGCCTTTGTGTAAAGATATGTTTAGTGAGAATCTTATGACAAAAGAGAAGGGATCTGCTGACCCAAGAAAGTGCCACGGCTACCAGAGACGTCTCAAGAAAATTGAGAAGTCTAATTCTGTTCTTAAAAACAGATACACTCAATGGAAGATGGCCCTTCGAACCCGGGCTGTTAAAATATAGGCTACATGGTCATGCACCACCAAAACATTTGGTTTTCACAAACTCTTTCCTGTACAGCCTAATGTTTTCATCTCTGCTTGTTGTAGAAAACAAGCCCAATACCGTACAGGAGAAAATAAGCCATCAACACTATTACTAACACCGATTCACACTGTCTGGAAAAGGACACAGCATGAATAATTCTGACAAGAATGTGAACATTCCAACTCCACCTGGCGGGAAACAGGTGATTACAGAGACAGTCCTAGTGGGTTAGCCAAGAGTTATTTTTTTAATTTTGTATGACAATCGCACCTAATGGCACAAAGATATAAGCTAACTTTAACGGTAGGCAAGATTAATTCCAAATAAGGGACATTTTACAACCATGAAGTGTTTTTTTTACCATATCCTCAAATTTCCAATCTCCACAACAGCCTTGGATATATTACAGCAGATAATTGAGGATTTACTATAAATGGCTACTTTCCAGTTTGAATTCTCATATGAATTATTATAAGATGTTTCCAGGAAAATGCTTTTCCACATTCTTGCATGTGAATGGCTTCTCTCAGGTATGAATACCTGTGTCTTGTACAAGTAATTTTAGTGGAAAAAAATATTCCCTTATTTCCTTGCACTTAAAAGGCTTTTCTCCAGTATGGCTTATCTATGTCTTGTACGATGATGTTTCCTTAAAAATGCTTTCAAATATGAAATCTTATATTGCTTGTAAGGGCAATTTAAGCAAAAAATGCTTCCCAGCATTCCTTGCACATGAATGGCTTCTCTCTGTATAGAATAAAATATAGAATTCAGGGCAAAGGCCAAGCGATGGGACCCATGAGGTTATTCAGCTCTGAAACAGAATTGACAGTAAGTGCTATGAATCAATTGTTAGGAGAGGGTGGAAAATACAATGGAAGAAAGAGAAAAAGAATGGAGGTGCAGTAAAAGGAATGGAAGGGTTTGCAGTTAGGGGTAGAATGGACTGCAAAAACTTAAGTAATGCCTAAATTGCACCACATGAGGTGCACTGATGGCACTAACCCCCTATGGGGTCTCTCCAGTATGAATCCTCATATGATATGTAAGACTAGGTTTCTGGGAAAATGCTTTCCCACACTCCTTGCACATAAATGGCTTCTCTCCAGTATGCAATCTCATATGAATTGTAAGATTTGGTTTCCTGAAAAATGCTTTCCCACATTCCTTGCACATAAATGGCTACTCTCCAGTAGGAATTTTCATATGAAGTGTAAGATGAGGTTTCTGGGAAAATGCTTTCCCACATTCCTTACACATGAATGGCTTCTCTCCAGTATGATTTCTCATATGAACTGTAAGATCTTGTTTCTGGGAAAATGCTTTCCCACATTCATTGCATTTGAATGGCTACTCTCCAGTATGAATTCTCATATGAACTGTGAGACTTTGTTTCCGGGAAAATGCTTTCCCACATTCATTGCACATAAATGGCTTCTCTCCAGTATGATTTGTCATATGAACTGTAAGATCTTGTTTCTGGGAAAATGCTTTCCCACATTCATTGCATTTGAATGGTTTCTCTCCAGTATGAATTTTCATATGAATCTTAAGATTTGGTTTCTGGGAAAATACTTTCCCACATTCCTTGCATGTAAATGGCTTCTCTCCAGTATGGTTTCTCATATGAACTGTAAGATCTTGTTTCTGGGTGAATGCTTTCTCACAATCATTGCATTTAAATGGCTTCTCTCCGGTATGATTTTTCATGTGAACTGTAAGATTTTGTTTCCGGGAAAATGCTTTCCCACATTCATTGCACATAAATGGCTTCTCTCCAGTATGATTTGTCATATGAACTGTAAGATCTTGTTTCTGGGAAAATGCTTTCCAACATTCATTGCATTTGAATGGCTTCTCTCCAGTATGAATTCTCATATGAACTTTAAGATTTGGTTTCTGGGAAAATGCTTTCCCACATTCCTTGCATGTAAATGGCCTCTCTCCAGTATGCTTTCTCATATGAACTGTAAGATCTTCTTTCTGGGAGAATGCTTTCTCACATTCATTGCATTTGAATGGCTTCTCTCCAGTATGATTTCCCATGTGAACTGTAAGATTTTGTTTCCGGGAAAATGCTTTCCCACATTCATTGCACATAAATGGTTTCTCTCCAGTATGATTTCTCATATGAACTGTAAGATTTGGTTTCTGGGAAAATGCTTTCCCACATTCCTTGCACATAAATGGCTTCTCTCCAGAGTGATTTCGCATATGAACTATAAGATTTGGTTTCCAGGAAAATGCTTTCCCACATTCCTTGCATGTAAATGGCTTCTCTCCAGTATGATTTCTCATATGAACTGTAAGATCTCGTTTCTGGGAAAATGCTTTCCCACATACCTTGCACATGAATGGCTTCTCTCCAGTATGCATTGTCATATGAGCTGTAAGACTTACTTTCCAGGAAAATGCTTTCCCACATTCCTTGCACATGAATGGCTTTTCTCCAGAATGCATCCTCATATGAACTGTAAGATCTGATTTCCTGGAAAATGCTTTCCCACATTCTTTGCACATAAATGGCCTCTCTCCAGTATGTATTCCCATATGAACTATAAGAAGTGATTTCTTGGAAAATTCTTTCCCACATTCCTTGCATATGAATGGTTTCTCTCTGGTAAGATTTGTGATATGACCTGTAAGATTAATTTTCTTGTAAAATGTTTTCTCACAGTCAGTGGATCTGAAAGGCTTCTCTCCACTCTGACTATTCCTTCTTTCTTGTTTTACTTCCTTTTTGCAAGCTGGTGGATCTTTTTCATTCACTACTGAATTCATTTCATAGGAATATTCATCATCTTCATTAGACTCATAGAATACCTCTGGCTCTATTTTGATGTCCATCAATGGATCCAAAGACAAAAAGTCACCATCACTGGTTTCGCTAAAGGCAGCCATGCTGCTGTTTTCTTGATTAATGGAAGGTAGTGATAATGCACCTTCAGTTTCACTTTTCAAAGGTAATTCTAAATAATGTTCTGGATTCATTTTAGTCTTTTGTCCTATCCTGTTCTGCAATGACAGTGTGTTCAATTGACAACTCTTCAACACAAAACCATTTACAAATGATTATCCAATAAATCTATTATAAATTAATTACTATATCTTGACGGACTACAACCACATTTCATTGCTGATGTATGAATCTAATATTCCGAACAGATTTTATTTGTTGTTGTAATTTTTAAATAGGAGTACATAATTCACGGTTGTCTCTTACACTTCTAGAGTTATTGGTAATGTTACAAGTAGTACCATTAAACACACAAGCATTCCGATGCTGCTCAAAACTGACATAGGAAGGAGGGTTCTTCTGAGGGAGAATCTGAAATAAAAAAAAATGCAACACAGAGTTAGAAAACATAATGCCAGAACTGAAGCAAAATAAATTTAATTCAGGTTCCTATAAAAGTCTAAGGCCAATCAACAAGGTGTGCATTTGACAATACTATCCAAATGTTAATACAATCTAACCAAATGCTGTCCAGACACAGCATCAAAATATTCCTGAGGCAACAATGCAACAACAGATTAACAGTTAATATTCACTTCCTCCCTCTCAGATCTGTAAACCTTTTTAGCTTAACATAACAGTATGACTCATGAACATATCCTTATGTTCATGAGTCATGAACATAAGGATATGTTCATGAGTCATGAACATGACTCATGAACATATCCTTATGAACATGACTCATGAACATATCCTTATGTTCATGACTCATGAACATAAGTATATGTTCATGAGTCATGAACATGAGTCATGAACATAAGGATATGTTCATGAGTCATACTGTTATGTTAAGCTAAGAAGGTTTACATATCTGAGAGGCCAAGAACAGAAAATTTGAGAGAGCAGCATAAGAATTTTGTGGGGTAACAGCAGGAAGGGTACAGTATACAGTAAATGCTTAATTATATGTGATCCGGTTATACATAACACCATATTATCCACAGATGCCTTACACAATAAGAAGAAAAAACAGTAAGGGTGAATAGAGAAGTAATTACCAGAGGGATGAAAGTTTTCAAATTAGTTTCACTGATTGTCACCGTAGATACAATACATGAGTGGCTATTAAGACCAACAACACTGATGACAGTCTTGGAAGGTATGTGCTGCTGCATTTCCTCAAATATGACACATTTTTTTCAGAGCCATACAAACCAGAGCTTTTTATGAAGGAGTATCTTTCAGTGCAAGTTGGAAATGGGTTAACTGGTGGTTAAGACGAGTGATAAGGGAATTCTCCTCACTCACATGCCACCACCAAGCACTTCTTCTTTTGGCCTCATGAACAAAGAGGGATGGTTGCGATGAGAGAAATGATAAAAGGTTTTGCTTTGTATACCAAAGAAAATTTCATATTACAGTATTTCCTGCATATGCACTGTTTGCAACTTGGATTTATCCACATTTAACTCCAGCCTACCAACATCTACATGAATGTATAAATACATAAATAAAATGAATATAGTAAAAAGCCTACAGGTTTTCAATGCTGCAAGGGTGGAAAAACTAAAATTTTCAGCAACTTGTATTTTTCCTAACATACAAACCTGAAGGTCTTTACGTATGGATATATTTGCAGCGTGAGCTGGGAAAATTGCTGTTCAACTTTAGACAAGGTCGTTAACTACTGATGGTAGGGTGGGACTCCCGCCCACCCCCATCGTTATGCATTAATTTTACCTTTCGGCCCAGGTACCAGAATGAGGGGTGGCTTGAGGTGGGTCACATATGTATAGACCTTCATGTTTGTATGTCAGGAAAATACAAATTTTTAAAAATTTGTAGTCTGTTCCTACACGAATACAAACCTTCGGTCTTTACATTATGGAGACTTACTTCTTGGTGGAAGGATTCTGAGTAAATCTCTCAACTGACTGGTTGTTCGACTCACCTGGGCCTCCTCCTTGGTCAAGTAGAGCAGAGGAAGTGGTCCTGTGCCTCTGACCTGTTGGGCTTATGTGATATTCAACTGCCAGACTTCTGGGCCTTTCGAATTAATGGGTATGTATACGGTACCATCACTGATTCGAAATGGGCTTGGATGAACCCACAGTGTCAGAGACAATAAAAAGCTAATAAAACCAACAGGCTTTGTTTTATTGTCAGTCCTTCTCTTCCCCTGCTGGAGGGAGGGAAAGGACTTGCATCTATCAATTGACTGCCTTATAGATTATAGACAGGGTACAGCACTCAGCTACGAAGGGTATAAAATGTGAAAGGGAGGAGGTCAGTTACTCACTCACACTCTCTCTTTGCAACAGAACACCTTAGGCAAAATGCTAACTGTCCCTCTAAGGGAGCTGGGTGAGCTACACAACTTGAGCAGCCACCACAGGACCCAAGGAAAAAGTGTCCATGGACCCAGGATGTGAATATGGTTTTTCATGACCACACTCCTGCCCTTAGTACCTGTGGAACTGACAGATTCTTCCTGAATGCATGGCAAGGACCAATATCCCTAACCTCATGAAGTCTACTCTGAACGTACTCCTTTCTACTTTGTCAGACACAGAGTATGATCGCTTGATTGTCTCACAAAGCCAGAAAGAAATCATGTTCTTGAACACTTCTTTCTTGGTCGGGCCAGTACTAATGAAGAGTTGTCAACACTCAGGTTTGAGATGTTGAGTTCTTTTACGATGGTACCGCAGCACTCCAACTGGGCACAGTAGTATCTCGTAATGATCACTACCAACCAGGTCCTTTAGGGAGGGGACTGAGAGGGACTCAAATCTGGTGTCATGGACTGAAGGATTCTGAGTCTTTGCTAAGAATTCCAGGACAAATTCGAGCATGACGGATCCCTACTCCTCGAGTGCTAGCATCGAAGGCCATGTAGCTCACCAACTCTCTTGTTGATGCCCTCTCTTCCTGGTCGTGTACAGCAAAGTAAGGAAGACAAGCAGGAACACAATCTTGAGGGTCAGATCCCTGTCTGCTGATCCTTGTAAGGGAGGTCATGACTGTTCGAAGCTTCTCATCAGCATGTAGATCTCTCATGAGGAAGGAGAGTGATGTCCTTAAAGAGGACTTGGTGAGGGTAGATCAACATATGAGATGTTCAACTGTCTTCTATATCTGGACAAGCTGAGATAGAGAGAAGCCTCTCTCTGCAAGGAGGGATGAGGAAGTCTGCTATCCCCTGCATAATAGCAACTACTAGGGAGTAGAGCTAGTAGGTCTGCATGTACAGGGTCATCCTGTGATTCTGGGTGATCATGACCCTGTTGATCACCTGATGAATCAGACAAGCAGAGGACAGGCACAGACCTCAAGATGGTCCCATGGGTGTTGGAAGGTGTCTTCTATAACTGCCCATGTTTCAGGAATATTAGAACAGAACCCAGCAGCTTCTGTTGTGTCTGGTTGCAAAGAGATCTATCGTTGGGAGGCCTCAAAGACTGGAAATCTTCCGCAATGTCTTGGTGTAGGGGCTATGTCCCTATCACCTGACCCTAGTGACTGAGCTTGTATGCCACTACGTTCAGGTTCCCGGAAATGTGCCTGGCTGACTGCTCGATCGGGTGTGCTACTGCCACTAGTGCACCTGCACCGCCAACATGTGGAGCTGAAGGGAAATCAGTTCCTCCCCCAGCTTGTTGATGTATGCTATTACCATGGTGATGGGGGTACTGTGGTTCATCAACACCATGGAGTGTCCCATCACTCGATTGTGAAACTTACTGGGCTAAAATGCCACCTTGAGCTTCAGAATATTGATGTAGAAGTGTCTGTCGTCACTGCCGAGCTGGAAGTTCCTGTCAAGACAGAAGTAACTGTGTTGCCTCTCTGAACTTGCTGATACTCGAGTCTGAGGGGAAGACTCTAGTTTCAGCATGCCCAGATACTTATGCTCTGCTTGGGCATGAGATCGGACTTCTTGAAATTGAATGGGACTGTCAAGTCACGACAAAATTTGAGAAGTCTGTCTCTGTAATGGAGCAACTGGGGCATAGGTATTCGAAAATATGCATCCTAAAGTCCACTGAAAGCATGAAGTCAAACTCCCTGATGACACTGAGTACTGACCATACCATTTCCATCTTGAATCGGGTCTGGTGAACGAACTGGTTCAGGGGAGGAAGGCCTATGACCGGTCTCCACACCTGCTGTCTTCTATGAGAAAAAGATAGCTGTAAAAAACCTCCCCCCCCGGAGACCAATCTGTCCCGACTTCTACAGTCCCTTCTTCAACACTGCCTTCACCTCTTTCCATAGAGCAAGGTTTGTAGGTGAGCCAGGAACATAAGTCTGGAAGCAGACAGGAACGTTGCTGAGGGGTGGAAGGAACTTGAAGGTTTCCACTCTGTATCACTGCCATGTTGCTCAATGGCTCGGCAGGTAACCCCCCTCATCAGTGGCAGCAGGTGTTCCTGCATGGACCCTTGGAAGTCTGGGACTTCCTAGGACCTGAAGAGGAAGATCCAGCCTGACCAGAAAGGCAGGCTGCAGTGTCATGTGAGGACCCAGAGGTCTTGACCACTGCCTGGTGAACGAGCAGGTCATTGCTTTTGATCCCTAGCCTGTCCACTGTGGCACCCACTTCTCCTCTAGGGAAGAGGGAAGCGGAATCCATTACCAGTCTGTTCCTGAGTGCCAATGCTGGCATGGAACCCACAAACCTGGCGACCTGAGACAACACTGCATCTCTTCTCTTGAGCACCAGGTCTGCCCACTGGGTAGCTGTCTGGTGAGCTAGGTAGGAGATGGCCCTACCTCCAGATAACATCAGTCTCCTGAATGTGGCTTCCTCCTTGGAAGTACAAGACCCCAAAGAGGAAGAAGCAATCTTTGCCACTGCAAGGAACCAGAGATCTATCCAGGACTCTGGATAGATTCCATTGGTGCTGCTTCCTGCTACAAAATGGAAACTCCTTCTGCACAGAGGCAGTCCAGCGACAGGCCCGGACACAAACAAACCAGGTCCGGGTCAACCTGTTTGGTCAGCAAGGCCTCTCCGCCAGATTTTATTACAGTATCTCCTCTGGCAAGTGAGAGACTGAGGAAGTGTCTTGCACGATCGGCTAGACCCAAGAGAGTTCTCCTGCCCAGACACAAGAGAATTCACCTGGTCCAAGACCTTTTCGGGAAGTCGTGAACATGGCAAGCCCATTGAGACAGGGCTCCTTTTGGGGTCCCCAGAAAGCCTCGATGGCTGAAGAACAGTTCACAGGGAAAGCCATGGTCTCTTCCTCGAGATCATTAAACTGCTGTATCAAATGGACGATCTCCAAAAAACTCCTTTGCAACTCAGTCACGGTCTTCCTGGGTTACTCCCTCTGCGGGATAGGGACACTTACCAGAGCCCCACTGGTGAACTCTCTACCTCTTGAGCATGCGAATGGTCTGGCCCAAGGACCAAACCCGGAGTGTATGCTTCTGTGGTCAGGCTGGGATGGGAGTGTGATCAGTCCCAGTCCCAAACCCCAGGCCTGTCCAGCTCCCAGGAAACCCCTTACCGGACTTGCTGGGGGCCGAAGTCCCAGCAGGTGAGTAAGGCTGTGGGCAGTCGTCAACCCATGGTAATGATGGCCGAACAGGTCAGGGAGAGTGGTCCCGTTCACGTGAATGTGAACGGAGGCTATCACAAAGATGTGCTACAGTCTTCTTAGAAGCTAAAGCCTCTACAGTAGAAGAAGACTGAATCTTGCCTTTCTCAGGTGAGTGGACCGGTAGGCTGGGCTTACCTTTCCGGGACCCATTTACCATCGCCTTAGGAGAACAGGAAGGGGGTGAGTCTACTCGCTATCTCTTGCTGGGGCAAGGTAGCAGCTAAGCCTGGGGACCCTTACTGGCCTGGGAAGTGACTTTACAGGAATTATTCCAGTGCACCAGGGGTCCATGGAACCCTGGGCAGTGGTTGCTCCTGTGCCGGTGGCAGTGGGAGCTGCAGTACTGGTAGTACTGCTAGCGAGTGAACCTGTAGCCTTCTCTGTGGAAGAAGGCTGGTCATCAGAAGCCCTATGGGGCTTCTTACAGCTGGGAGAGGCAGCCTGTTTATTCCTCCGCTTACTAGCTTTGGAAGAAGGGGAGGAGGTGACAGCACATGACAAAGACGATGATGAACTCCAATTCCTCTTCTTCATCTTCTTCCAATCACAGCAGGCCTTGGACATCAGGGTGCGAAAAAAGATGACACCAAGGGAAGAGAATGCAGAGGGTACCAATTGCAGGCACAGTATCGGACACCAAGGGAAGAGAATGCAGAGGGTACCAATTGCGGGCACACTATCGGAGACATGTTTGAAGGCATCATTGATGTGGTGGTGACCCCCGAGCCAGTAGACACCATAACGATAAAAGTAGTCAGTTATGGTAGAAGCAGTTACTGGAAAGCCTTTGGAGGCCTTCAAGTGGGAGATCAAACCATCAACAATTGGCTCCCCCCAGGAGGCCTAGGGATGGCCATAACTCCCTAAGCCCCTAAGGCTCCACAACACCTGTAAGAAAAGTCGGGTTAGGTGAGGCCATCTCCCTTCGCCCCAAGGAGTGTCCTCCAAGGAACCGTTGCTAAGTAACCAATTGGTTCTTAGTCATGTAAAATAAGTCTAATCCTTCGGGCCAGCCTAGGAGAGCTGTTAATCAGCTCAGTGGTCTGGTGAAACTAAGGTATACTTAACTTTTCTTCTCCCAAGGACAATCCCCGCCCCCCCTGAGAGCGAACGGAGACCACCGGAGAGTAGTCAAACCAGTCAACCATTCCCCTACGCTGGCTTTCTACTGACAAAGCCGTAGGAGACCGCGAAGGAAAAACTGGTCCCTCAGGAGTAGCAACAGCAGGTGAAAGCTTGGCCGAGGGCAAGAAGGAATCAGAGAGAATCCTCGGCACCACTGGCAGAGCATTGCACTCTGATGACACTGGGGAAACTTTCCTCTCTCTCTCCTTTTTCTGAGCAAACTTCACCCACTGTTTGGAAGGCCAGACTCGACACCCAATACACAGACTATTTTGATTAAGGACATGCTTCCTGCATGATGTACACAAAGTATGAGGGTCTATTTCTAACAAGGAGAGGAACTGATTGCAAGGTTTGTTTTTACCTGGGAAATGCCTTATAATAAAAGGTTTCCTCTCCCCAGGCTGTTGCAAGTTAGAGGTTTGCATTATACTGTACAGTGGACCCCCGCCTATTCGCGGTTCCAGGTTTGCAGCTTCACCTATTCGTGGATTTTTCTGTGGAACGCATATGTGTACACATTATTCGCGGAAAATTCACCTACAGTATTTGCAGTATTTTTCATGGAGAAATATTCAATAATTATTTTATTTTCATAACATTTTTGTGACTAAATGCATTTTTTGTGATAAAACTATAAAAAATTCAGGTATAGGTGTTTTTAAGAGGGTTTTTTTTTTTTGGTGTTTGAACTATCAAAATGACATTTTTATAATAAAATAGTTTTATATATACTTACCAAGTAATTACATAGCTATTAGTTTCGCTTATTCGCAGTAGCTTGAATTTAAATTTTGCAGCAGCGACACCGATGTTCTGTGTAGGTGACTAGTCTCGCCCCCTAACGAGATAGTTAGGGACGACTTAGCAGAGAATCCTCAGTCTGTTTATGCTTGTGTCCATCAGACTTTCATGAAAGCCAGGAGAAAATGTCAAAATCCTTGCAGATTCAACAAAAAACTGGACTTGATAACACTTAACATGGACTCAATGATATCCTCGTGCAATAACAAAGACATAAGAACTTGGGCCCGTGAGCTTAAGAGAGGCTAACGGAGATGGCTGCCAAATACTAGAGATATATTGATGAGCGCTCTAGTGGTGTTGGGCACTCAAAGAATGCGCCAGGTACTAGGAAGTGGCGCCAGGTGCTCAGGAAAGGGTCCAGGAAAACGGGAATTGGCACCTTACGGGAAAGGTCGTTCAACAAGAGCGAAACTGCAAGACAACCGTGAGAAGAAGATAGCTTTGACTGTTGACAGGAAGCATATAACAGCAACTGTCAACTTGCAGATCTTCAGCGGAGTGAAGAGCCAAGAAGCTCACGGTGTTCAATCTTCGCCCAAAACCTTGGAACTAAAGTACTGGGCACAAAGGGGGGAAAGAGGGTAAAACTCTCGGGCCATCTGAAAACATAGATTTTCAGCAGACGGAAAAACTTGAAAATCCGAGAGATTCTTTAAGTTGACAGGAGGACTCTGGCCAGTGTTCCTGATGTCAGTCCAGAAAAATAAGACTTCTAACAATCTTAACAGGGAACTCTAAGTCCGACAAGGCCCTAGAGTGAGGGAAGACAAAAGACACTGTCTTGTTCCTTTTAAAAAATGAAAGCCACTTTTCCAACCTTTACAGATGCTTGGATGACGAAGAAATAGCCAAAGAGGGAGCTTCCTTCAACAACTCTGACCCAGAAGTCTTGTCCGGAGGTAGACTTGGTCCCTGGTCAATGGGAACTGGTGCACAAGACAGGACAACAGTGTGTTCTTAAAATTCAGGCGCTGAACCAAAGAGGAACTAGCACCAGGCACAGCAGGTTGGCGCCTGGATCCCTCGAATCCCACTGGACACTTGGATCCCTCGGATCCCACTCGACACTTGGATCAATGGGAGCCCACTCGACACTTGGATCCATCGGAGCCCACTCAACACTTGGATCCATTGGAGCCCACTCGACACTTGGATCCATCGGATCCCACTCGACACTTGGATCCATCGGATCCCACTCGACTTGGATCCATCAGATCCCACTTGACTTGGATCCATCAGATCCCACTGGGTGCTTGATCCACTGTACAATTGGATCCATCAGATCCCACTGGCCGCTTCGATCCAACAGACGCCACTGGATGCTTGAAGCCATCAGATCCCTCTGTATGCTTTGATCTTAATGGACACTTTGGACACTGGGCGCTCGGACTCCGTCCGCTCTGACACTGCTACTGCATGCTCTCAGATTGAAAGTGCGTCTGGCGCCAATTACTGGCACTCCACAACTGGAAGATATGCCTATTCAAAGCCCAAGATACGCCCAAAAATGTCATCAACACCCCGTCTACACTGGGATCCATGTCTGTCCACACTAGGATCCTGGAACAACACCGTTGATGCTTCTTACATATATTGGAATCCGTAACTATTCACACTGGGATCTGTTATCACTAGAGGACAAAGAAAGCACATCCCTATGGTCAAGACCTGTGGACAGCAGGATCGACTGAGTAACTACCCAGGGGCAAAAAACCCTTCAGATCCCCATGGACCGACAGTATGCCTCCTCCCAGGTTTAGGGGAGTCTGACAGGGACTGGGTTTAGGAGATCTGATAGGGCCTGATAGCCACATCCTCCTCTACACATCCAGTAAGATGCCTTTCCAGTGGCTGTCTGTTGATACCTGGGACCAGCAACAGGCTCGACTGAGGGGCGACTGCCCATGTGTAACCCCTCGACCTCCTTGGGACTTCTAGTATGCCTCCTCCCAGGTTTAGGGGAGTCTGACGGGGATTTTCCACTAGGAGCATCGGGGGACGAGTAGACACCTCCTCCTCTGCCCAACACTTCACTATTTCAAGGTTAACTTTTGTTACCCCAGACACAAGACTGGCAATGGCATGGGAAGGAAGCGAGGGAGCCAGGCGCAGGAGCAATATGAAAAAAAAAATAGAGGGCTAGTAGTAAGAGAGAAAACTGGATGGGGAGTAGGCACCAGACTACACTTGGATCCCTATGCCACTCAGATCCACTGGGAGGTTGGATCCGCTGGGCGCTCGGATCCCATTTACACCTGGGTGCTCCCAGGTGTAAATGGCGCCAGGCAACTGGGCATCAAACGAGCTAGTAGCTCGTAAGCTAAGGAATTGGGAGCCGATCCTCGCCTGTCAAAAACGTCAATTCTTTCGAAAGCCCAGAGCAACCAAAATAAGCACAATTCTCTCCTACTACGTTCTGTCCTTACACTTTTTCAGTTCTCTGCAAAGAAAAGTGTAATAACATGATTTTAATTAATTCTTGAAGTACACAGAGTACCGTCATTCAGACAAATCTCAATTCCTAACAAACATTATTTGAGACTTATGGAGATACAGTATATCATTATCGGCCCTGTAGCGAACGCAACATTCACGTTTTATTACGCTACTCCATACTGTATAGGCTATATGGAATCGAATGCAAAGTTTACTTTATCAGATTACTCTGCAACACTACATTATTACATTATTCGTTGTAGCAAATGCAAAGTTTACTTTATTACGTTACTCTGCAACACTTTACATTATTACATTACTCATCGTACAGGTGAGTAAAACCAAAGATGCAATTTCACTACTGTAGCCTAGAAAAAATCAGTTCAGTAGCGAACGTAAATGTCGGTTGGGCAACGAAGCAATGTTGACAATATAGTGCGCTACTCAGCAAAGTAGTTAAACAATTAACTGCAATTTTCACTGTAAAAACGAAATTGATATACCAGACTCCATTTAGTAACAACAAAACAAGGAAAAAATTATCCTGAAAGTTTTCGGCTGAAGCTACTTGACTTTTGGCTTGAACACTGATGTCTGGTTAATAACCAACAAAAAAAAAAAAGCTGCTGCTGACACCTGATGTTAACACCAGACGTTGCAGAAACACTGGGGATTCTATGCTAAGATGTTCCTAACTATCTCGTTAGGGGACAAGACTAATCACCTACACAGAACATCGGTGTCACTACTGCGAAATTTGAATTTAAGCTACTGCAAATAAAAGAAACTAATTGCTATGTAATTATTAGGTAGGTTACTTATATACAAATAGGCCATTATAAGTGTTTTTAGAGGGGTGTCAAGTATTTGCGTTTCTTAGCTATTCACGGTGGGTTGTGGTACGCATCCCCCAAGAATACAGGGGGTCGACTGTAGATATAAAGCAAACAAATACACACTCTCGTATACAGTACAGGCAGTCCCAGGTTAACGGCGGGCTCGGTTAACAGCGATCCGGTTTTATGGCGCTTGTCTAGCGACGTAAATCGGCAATTTTCGGGGCAGAAAATCACCGATTTCTGCTTATCGGCGCCGATAATTGGGTATTGGTGCCGATACATACCTAACAGAGGCGCCGATAATCGAAAATCGGCGCTTTTCGGCGCCGGTAAACCCCCAAAAATCGCCAAAAAAGCGCCAAAATCGCTTTTTGGTTACCGGCGAATTTCGGTTATCATCACACCCACAGAAACGGAACCCCGCCAATAACCGGGGACTGCCTGTACACAAAAAACAACCAGAGAAAGGAAAGCAAACAGCAGTCGGGTACAGAAGTGCACAGACATCTTCACATGACGGTGGCCAAAAGCAAAGTGGAGTGCAGACCAATGAGTGGGTGGGGCTTCCCCCCTACCGTTGGTAGCTAAAACCTTGTCTGAAAGTTAACGGCTGTTTTAGCTCACATCACAAGCAAAATCTTATGTAAAGACCGAAGGTTTGTATTTGTGTAGGAACTAACACTCATAAAATAACCACCAATTTAGCAGTTAGTAGGAGCACAGCATAACATCGTCTCTCAATGATGGCCGAAGAAGAAGTGCTTAGCGTCGTCAGGTGAACAGGTGAATGAAAGGAATGGAACACAATACAGTATAGAATTCAGGCCAAAGGCCAAGCGAGCACTCAGACCTCTGATGAGTTCCTTCAGTGCTGAACGGGAAACTGAGAGGAATGAAGTGGTCTGAAAGGTGTAACAAGAGGAAAACCTTTTGCAGTTGAAGCACTATGCAACAACTGTCAGAGGAGGGTTGAGGAAAGTAAGATGGAAAAAGAATAAGTAAGTAAGTATACCTTAGTTTAACCAGACCACTGAGCTGATTTACAGCTCTCCTAGAGAGGGCTGGCCCGAAGGATTAGACTTATTTTACGTGGCTAAGAACCAGTTGGTTACCTAGCAACGGGACCTACAGCTTATTGTGGAATCCGAACCACATTATACTGAGAAATGAATTTCTATCACCAAAAATAAATTCCTCTAATCCTTCATTGGCCGGCCGGAGACTCAAACTCGGGCCTAACAGAGTGCTAGCCGAGAACTCTACCGACTCGTTCGAGGAACTAGAAAGAGAATAAGAGTGGAGGTACAATAAAAGGAATGGAAGGGGTTATAGCAACCAGGGGCTGAAGAAATACTGCAAAGAACCTTAACAAGGGACGGTAGGTGAGGGGTCCTAGGCCACTAGTTACCTATACTGTACATTGTTTCCAAGTTTCAGCAGCCGATTCCAACTAGCACTAAAGATTACTCCAACATAAAAGGCAATGGTTTGGAGTCCAGTAGGAACAAATTATTATTACTGTTCTGTGTACTTGTCCTTTATAATTTTAACCAATCTGGCGTCAAGCTGTGATGCAAATGCTTAGATAATTTATTGAGCATTTCATCAATGCTTGGAATAATTCTTGATTTTTAACCTGGCAAGTTTAGTTTCTGCGTGGTCGTGCTAGCAATGGTCTAATCTAAAATGTATAAGTTTCCAGCTGTCACTGATATTGAGGTAATAATAGGGACACCAATCATTACCCTGCAGCACTTTATATTAACCCATTAGTGCCCAAATTTAATTTCTTAAAATTTTCACCAAAATGTACTTCTTTATATATCTCTATTTTCATCATAATAGCTCAAGAAAAAATCAATTTACTTTTTGGTCTTTTGTTTTTAGGACCATGGACACTTGGGGTACTTAGTTCAGGGAAGAAGGTTCTCAAAATTGAGTACAGTAATTGGTTGTAAAAAGATTTTAAAACCTAGGATAAATAACAAAAGATGCTTCTTTTCCATATACTAATCCAAATGAACAGCAGATTACTTTGAATTTCATTTGTTAAAATGTTCACCAATGTGAAGACCAAAATTACATTTTAGGCATTGTTTTCCAACTTTTTTCTTGCAATAAGCGTATTTCCACTGCTTCCCCCTCTGTTCAATCAAGAGCGTGTTCTGCTGAGGAAAATCTAATTTATGGAATTACTTTTGAAGATAATACCTTTGGCTGTCCTGAAATTTTAGGATCCGAGTCCAGAGAGAGCCGCAAAAGAGTTCTTGTAACCGCTCTCCTAAAATCTAGTAATGTCATGGTATCCTAATATGACAAATTTTTAAAGTGACTTGTATTTTTCCTGACTATACAAACCTGAGGTACTTTACAATAGAAATTACTTTCAGCACAGCTGGAAACGGCCATTTAACTTTAAACAGGGTGATGGAGTACGTAGTTAACTACAGATGACAGGTGGGAGTCCTGCACGCCCAGTCGGTATACACCCACTTTGCCTTTTGGACCAAGAAGCAGAATGAGGAGTGGCTGAGGTGGGCATATAACTTGTAAAGGACCTTAGGTTTGTATAGTTAGGAAAAATTAAGTTTTCATAATAAAACTAATATTTTAATACTTATCTGAACACCTGAATTAGCCCTGGTCACCTACCAGCCCGAACTACATCCCCATAGCTTTTACCCACTAAGTGGGTAATTAACTGCCAGCGTTACCAATGCTTACAGGAAAATCTTGTCAAATGAGTCACCTGAAGTACCGCTGGCAACGCTGCTGCAAGTCCTGGCCGAGTGAGGCCGAGATCCCTAATTGTGTTATTCACTATTCAAATTGAAGTGGGGAGGAGGGTGGGAATCATTCAGGTGTTCAGGTAAGTATTACAATATTAGTTTTATTATGAAAACTTCATATTGCAATACACTCCCTGAACACCTGAATTAGCCCGATTAACAAAATTTTACAGGAGGTGGGATCAATCTAATTCAGCCCAACCTGCCAACAGGGAAAGCAGGTAACTCATTATTTGCCTACTCTGTATAAATGAATGTATCCTCACCTGGTTATCCCACTCAGCAGGTGAGGATGCCTGGAGAGAAAGTACCCCCGACATCAGTCTCTTGTCTAGGTACTGTCTGAGTCGAGCTACCTCTCACGTGGTATTCAAACCTCTTCATGGATAGAGAGTAGCAAAAAACCAACCTAACATGTGGCTAATGGCTAATCACAGCCTCCCATGAGTAGTGGAGAACGACGAACATCCCATGTGGCTAATCAAAGCACTCTCATGTATGGAGGGGTACGATGAACCTCCCATGTGGCTATTGTAGCCTCTCATGTATGGAGGAGAAGTTAAGTGTGCAGGATCTTCGAGTTCTTCGCCACCCGTTACTGCCGATGTCTATGCAGAAGAGGTTGAAGAAACCAAACCTATCCACTGGATCTGCTTAACTTCACAGTACTAACGCCAAACTTAATACTCTCACTATGAATCCCGACCAACAGAGAATCCTAAGTTCCTTAGACTACATTCATTGCCTAAAGTTGCCCCCCCCACAGCCCTTGACACTACTACGTAATTATAAGATCGAGTTGGTCGCCACAAAGGGACCCAGAGAGTAACTTTTCTCCAAAGAAAACTGAATGACTCTGAGGTAGAAAGTAGTGAAAACCGACACTGACTTCCAAGTGGCTGCCTCCGCACTAAGAGAGTACCCCCTCAGCTAATAAGAGAATAACATGAATCTTCCAAGTGGCTTTTCATAGCCTACCTTGTATGGAGGGAATGAGGTAGTGTGCCGAGCCATTGACCCTCCGCCCTGCAGGTTGCGGCAAAAGCCGACGACTGACGAGTGAAGAAGTATCTCAGCGCCGACAAAAGAGCCTAGGCTAGTCTATGAGAGCAACCCCTTGGACTCTCGTAGGGAAACTATCAAAGACTAGGCTACCTAAAACGTACTAAACTTAAGTTCATGTGATTATACTATCACTGTTGCTTAAGATTCTAAAGCCTAAAAGGAATTCCTCTATCTGATTAACCTAATAGCCACCGCACTATGTGAATACCACCTTAGCTAAATGACCGCACCCTAGATACTAAACTTCACCGTTAAACGTGGACTAAGAGAATAACCTTCCGAGCCTTCACACTAAGAAAATACCACCTCAGCTAAATGAACACACCCTAGATAGGAGAGACTGCCGCTATCCGCGTGCGGTGAATTGAATGTCTCTTAAGTAAAGGAAGAAAATACTGAGATGGACTCCCAAGTAAACTGCCTCCAGAATAGAAGACACTGAACAATTCCTTAGAAAGGAAGATGAAGTGGACATACTCCAAATACTGTGCTTCAAGGGCATAAAGCTCGCACTACATGAGAATAGTGCAGTGTGCCCATAACTGTGTTTGTGGAGTGAGCACTTATTAACCAGGAACCAGGAATCCTCTCTCCGAATGTAACTAATCGCATTCTTTGACAGCGGACGGGAAGGATTCCGCGGAGAGACAAGAAGCAGACTGAGTTTCTTAACCTTTGATAAATAGACTTAATATTCACACAGGACATAAAGACATCCCCATTTGACCGCCAGAAACGAACACTTGCAGATAAAGACCCTTAAACAAACAAGGTAGAGTTTTAGCCTCCGACTCTGTCTTCGCCACAAATTCTGGAAGAAGAGAAATACATATCATTTTCCGCCTAGGAAACCAGCCTAGAAAACTTCCCAAAGCTCGCCCAACTTTCTATCTGCAGCTAAAGCCGAAAGAAAGAAAACATCTAATCAGTTGTCTTAACATTAGAACTTCCGACAAAAGCTCACGAAGGAGCCCAAGACGGCAAGACCGGATGTTAAACTTAAAGGAACGTAATAAACCTTAGCTGATCTTACTACTAGAAATTTTCGGGAAGATGGAAAAAATGTACTACTAAGTGTTGAGTGGTAGCCAGCAATAACTGAAAACGGAGAGATTCTTGACTTTCCGAAGGAATAAGAGAAAATCAGCTATTTGGTTATGGCAGGCCTAAAGATGGAATGACCTTCCTTACGACACCAACTTCCACATGTCCAGCTGACCTGGTAAAGCTTATGGGTTGACTTTCTCAAGCTGAAAGAAACACTGTCTAGAAATAGCTTTAAAGAGTCCGGTCTGTCTAGCTGTTCGCTCGGCAGTTGCCTGCAACTAGGTTCATCACGCAAGAGTTTGGATAATGATAGTGAAAATGCGGTTGTCTAGAAGATCTTCCGCATGAGAAGGAACATCGGAACTTCCTTAAGGAGCATTAGGAGTTCCTGAAACCAAGGGCGTTAGGGCCAGCAAGCTAGAGTCATAGACGTCTTGACACTCCCGCAATTCATGATTACCTGATGAATGAAACCGAATGGCAGAAAGCATACACCTCTAAAGTTCTAATGATCTTGTCCCCCCCCCCCCCAGTTCTCAGATACGACACGGCAGTTACGATGTCGCAAAGCAGACCCACTACTCTGTTGTGCACTAGGACTGAAAAATACCTGAGGGCTTCCTTTGCAGCCGAGTTCCCGAAGATTATGACTCCTCTCGTTCCCGATCCCTCCAGAGGCCCGAAGCCTGGGTTCCTCCAAGATTGCTCCCCAACCTTGATATGAGGGATCTGAGTGCAGATGAACATGGGGAAGAGAGGAGACGATAGACCTTCCGGATGTCAGATGCACTTCTTCTATCACAAAAGATCCGACAAGCCAATATCGCTCCAGACTAAACCTGCATTCTTGATGTGGAAGTCCCAGCGATTCCAGAGACATAACTGAAGAGAAAAGCATACGGAGACAATACCCTTGAATTGAGAGAGAGAGAGAGAGAGAGAGAGAGAGAGAGAGAGAGAGAGAGAGAGAGAGAGAGAGAGAGAGACATTCTCCCTAAGAGGCTTCTGCAAGTGGGTACTGGCTATTCCCTGTTGGACAGGAACACCTCTGCTTCAACATTTTGTACCCCTGGCTGCTTCGCAC
Organism: Macrobrachium rosenbergii; assembly: GCF_040412425.1. NCBI lineage: Eukaryota > Metazoa > Arthropoda > Malacostraca > Decapoda > Palaemonidae > Macrobrachium > Macrobrachium rosenbergii. Next base: position 539,930 of record NC_089765.1, read on the forward strand.
AGCGAAAAGGAGTGGGTTCCTCCTTCTTTCTTTATATGGGCCAGTGCAGTCGTGCTGTCTGAATGTACTGCAACTGTTTTCCCGAAGGTCTCTGTTGCAAGAAATTGAAGGGCCAGGTGTATTGCCCTCAATTCTTTCACATTTATGTGCAAATCTCTTTTGGTCGGGGAACATAAACCTGATACTTTCAAGCCGTTGAGAAGGGCTCCCCAACCCAGAGTACAACATTAGTTTGGGGTTCGCAGGAGACAGTGATATCCCTGTCGCGAATCTATCCTCCACCAGCCACCACTGATGGTCCTCCTTGATTTCGGGGGTGATTTTGAAGATGAACGAATCTGGGAATATTTTTCTCCGCCAGTTGGCTTTGAGATAGAACTCAAGGGGTCTGATGTGTAGTATGCCCAGAGGTACCAACTTATCGACTGACAACAGAGTTCCCACAAGGCTCATCCAAGCGTTGGCCAAGCAGGACGGAAGAGACATGAATTCTCGACCTCAAAATGCAGTTGCGAATCCTTTGTTGGGATGGAAAAGCCCGAAACTTCAGAGAATCTATCACTATCCCCAAATAAAGAATCAACTGTGTGGGGACTAATTGTGATTTCTTGAAGTTTATTAGCAATCCTAGGTCTTACGCAAGTTGAAGGGTCTTCTGAAGGTCCGTGCACTGGGTTTCTGAAGGGGAACATAAGAGCCAATTGTCCAGGTATAAGGACAAGTTGATTCCTACAAGGTGTAACCACTTCGCTAAAGGAGCGAGAACTCGGGTGAAAACTTGAGGTGCTGTGGAGAGGCAGAAGCACAGGGCCTGAGCCTGGAAAACCCTGTCCTGGAACACGAATCTCAAATACTTCCTGGAACCCTGGTGAACTGGAATGTGGAAATGAGCATCCTCCATATCTATCGTCACCATCCAATCCCCTGATGGATGGCTGACAGGACTGATTGATGCATTTCCATCTTGAACTTCGTAGTTTGGACAAAAGTTCAGAGCACTGATGTCCAGGACAGGTCTCCATCTCCCAGATGACTTCGGGACTTCGAAGAGGATATTGTAAAATCTCTCTGTGCTCGTGTCTTTGACTTCCTCCACTGCCTGTTTCTCGAGCAGAGCCGAAACTTCTCGAGACAGGGCTGAAAACCTCTCTGAGCCTACAGGATAGGCTGTCAATTTGATGGGAGAGGTTACTAAGGGAGGTTTCTCCCTGAAGGGGATAGAGTAGCCCTCTTTCAAGATTTGAAGCACCTAAGGATCTGCTTTCCTTGATTCCCATCTGTTCCAAAAATGAAGTAGTCTCGCTCCCACCGGAACACTGAGGACAGGTAGCTCACTTGCGAGAGGTGGTTTTGTTAAAGGGTTGTTTGTTGAGTCGCACTGGACGCAATGTGGTTCTCCGACAGGACTGGACGCGACCTCTACTCCCTCGAAAGGGTTGCTGAGGGAAAGAAGTAGTCCTGGTCAGAGGAACTGCAGTGGAAGAAGGATATGTCAAGATCCTGGTCCTCTTGATGGACTGAGCAAGTAAATCCTGGATGGATTTCTTCTGCAATTCTCCTGCCACCCGTTCTAAAGTCTCTTGAGGAAATAAGCTGTTGCTGTCTAAGGGAGCGAACAGAAGGGAAGAACAGTGAGAAGGAGTGATCCCCTTAGAGGTGAACGAGCACCAGAAGTCTCGTTTCTTTAGTACACTAGTAGTAAAAATGGCGGCTAGTTCATGGGCGCCATCCCTCACTGCACGATCTGTGCAGGACAGAACCGCCAGCCAGTCCGAAGCAAAATTCTCTTGAAGTGATGCGCAGTCTTCTATCTTCTTTGCTAATGCACCAACGGTCCAATTGAGGAAACTCAGAACCTCGAAAACCTTAAGAGGAAGCAGAAACTCCCAAGGATGGAACTTCCCCAGTATAATAGGACAAATACTTCTGACATATCAGACGAGAAGGAGGTGCACAGAACACAGCTTTACCAATGTCTCTCTTCTCTGACAACCATACGTTGATACGTGCGAAAGATTTCCTGGATGAGAAGGACAGAACCATATGCGGCAATTTAGCTGCTCCTAACGGTTATCACATCATAAAAACCAAGCTCGGAGAAGAAGGGGAGGCTGGAGAAAAGAAGTCCGGGTAGCATACCAGGAAGAACTGCAACAGGGCCGCATAGTTCAATGTAGGAACGTTGTTCTCTACAGGTTCCTCTTCAGAAGAAATCGGGGACATCGGAGGATCCGAAGGCGCTTGAGTGGTTGTAGATGGGTTCTGCAGCAGGTTCAAGATGTTACCTACACATCAATGAACAGGAACTAAGGAGGATCTTGAACTGCAAGGGGATCAGCACGAGTCACACCAGAGACAGCAAGTCCCACCTGTAGCCCCACCTGTGGCCCCAACTGTGGCCCCACCTGTGGCGCCGGATGGACCTTGGAAGGCAGACAAACATCAACATTGGCACCCGCTAACACTGGACGCTCGGTCCCTGGATGCCCACTCACGGATCCGGCGGACAGATCTGAAGTCTGCAATTCGGACACTATGCTCCCAAAGGGAAGACGCTTGGAAGCTGGGCGTCCATAAGATGGACACTCGGACACTTGATGTCCAAGCGCAGAATGTTCCGACAAAACACGATCACTCTTGGAATGCTCGGGCAATGGATGCTCCAATGAATGCCGCTTGGACACTGATTTCTCACAATCAGGCATTACACTCAGACTGGGCGTTTGGACATTAACCATACGCTGGACTAACACATTTCTTACACATTTTGTGGTGCTCGATGTCCATTGAAAGGGAGCGAGAAGCTTGAGGAGACTCCAAAAAACTACAGGAGGGCAGAGGACTACGAGTCCTATCCAATGCTCGCTTACCAGACGGGGGAACATCCTCGTCCATCAGGGCGCCAGACCTTTTCAACAGTCTTGAAACACTAGCAAATCACCAATTGAGCTTACGAGCACCAGAGTCTGAGTCACTGGAAGATAACACATGTACGTCCATTCGCATGCCTTTCCAAAGGCGATCCTCCAAGACCTGGGACGGGCGTACACCAGGCTCGGATGAGGCGACAACTACTCGTGGGGAAACCCCACTGACCTCCCTTGGACTGCCAGTTTACTTCCTCCCAGGTGAGAAAGGGGAGTTTAGCAGGGACCTTGGTCTAGGAGCATCAGTGGGACGAGTAGCCATCCCCTCCACTGAAACTGCACCTGACACAGCACTCACATTGCTGAACTTGTCCATGAGGACACGCACTGAATTCCAAATTTGGGAAACAGTGTTCACTAATAAATCAAATTTCTTGCCCACACGCACTTCTAGGCTGGCAATGGCATTGGGATCAAAGGAATGAGAACCAGGGATCGGAGTTGCAGGGAAAGTCGGAGGACTTGAGATAAGGGAAAAAGTGGTTCCAGGTGTTGCAGGAATATGTAAAATTGCATTTTTTAAAAGTAAAATGCATTTTTCCTAACATACAAACCCGAGGTCCTTTACTTATATGGGGTTACTTTCAGGCGAAGCTGAACGGGCCGCTAAAGACTTAACAAAGCAGTGTGGTGGTATAACTACTGGCCGGGTAGTTGGGTGGTTGCAGTGGGGGACCCATGCTACCACCCTCCCAGATTCACGCTTTCACTTTACTTTCTGGCCTAGGGCAGATTGTGGGGAGGCTGAGGTGGGTAACCTGAGTAAAGGGCCTTGGGTTTGTATGTTAGGAAAAATGCATTTTACTTTTAAAATGCAATTTGTTCCTACACAAATACAAACCCTTGGTCCTTTACTTATATGGGGACTCATGATTCGGTGGGAGGAATCTGAGGGTAGGTCTCTGAACGACTGGAAGTTCAACCACACCTTATGTTCTCCTGTGGTAAGAGCCAGGAGGACATAGCCACTGGACTGTGATCACTGTTATGAGAACTGAAGTGTCACAACCAGTCTACTAGACCGCCCTGCTGTGACGAGGTTACAGTAGGTAAACAAACACACAGCAAGGTGAAAGACAGAGAGAACCTTCCCAGCCACAGAAGAGGTGATTGAGGATGTTGGGGACTAACAACCAAAATAAAGAATGGGTTTGGTAATTAGCCTGCAACCCCTTCCCGCCTTGTAAGGGAAGGAGGGGACATTACATCTAATGTGTACCTGAAAGGCAACAAAGACTAGGATACTCAAGACATGAAACTCACCTGCATTTGACGTCTGGTTCAGCTTGAATGGCCCAAACTCTCTGCCCGAAGGAAAAAGTCGGATGACAGGAAGAAGAGAGAGCCAATCACTCACCTTTCACGCCCAATCATGCACGTACAACAGACGAGACACAACACTGTCCTGTAAAGGAGCTGGGGAAGTTACACAACTTGTTGAGCAGCCACTACTGGCCCCAAGGAGAAGGTATCCAAGGACCTATGGGTAACGTCCCTAGGTAAAAAGAGGTGAATGTGGTCTGGCAACCCACACCCCCCCTTTCAGTACCTGCTGAACCGACAGGTTCTTCTTGAATGCCAAAGTAGGCGCAATCCCTCTGATTTCGTGAGCACATGGACATAGAGCACTGGCATCGTCCTCTCCAGCTGCTGCGTATGCCTTCTTGATGACCTCACGAAGCCAGAAGGAGATCGTGTTCTTGGACACCTCCTTCTTAGAGATCCTGGTGCTAACGAAGAGTCATCGACACTCAGGCCTGAGACGCCGAGTTCTCTTCAGATAGCACCGTAGCGCCCGTACAGGACAGAGCAGCATCTAGACAGGGTCATATTAACGAAGTCACGCAGGGATGGAATCGTGAAAGACTCAAATCGAGCGCCAGGGACGCTGGATTCTGTGTCTTTACTACGAACTCCGGGACAAACTCGAGCGTCACTGATGCCCACCCCCTCGAGTGTTTAACTGCAAAAGAAAGTCCCTGTAGTTCATTAATCCTATTCACTGATGCCAGGGCAAGCAAGAAGACGTTCTTAAGAGTAAGATCCCTGTCTGTGGCTTCTCGTAGTGGCTCGTATGGGGCATGAGTCCGGCTCCACAAAACAAGAGACACATCCCACTCAGGGAGCCTGAGTTCCCTGGGAGGGCAAGACCGTTTGAAGCTCCTCATCAGCAACGATATCTCCAGGGAGGACGAGATATCGGTGCCTTTCAACTTCAGGACCAGGGCTAAAGCAGCTCTGTATCCCTTTACCACTGAAGCCGATAGGAGCTTCTCTCGACGAGGATAGACGAGAAAGTCCGCCACCTGCTGAAGAGTGGCTCCGACCGGAGAGTAGCCTAACCCCGGCTACGACACCAACCACAGAAGACGGCCCACTTTTCCTGGTAAACCTGTCTGCTGAAGAGATTCCTGAGGCAAGAAGTGATCCTGCCATCTCTGTCCTTTGTTGGCCCAGCGAGAAAGACCTTCAATTCCGCTGGCATGAAGAGATGGTGGATAACCTCCAGGCGAAAATTCCAGACAGGAGGTCTAATCCCACGGCCTGGTGGTACTGTTAATCAGCTCAGTGGTCTGGTAAAAAACTAAGCTATACTTAACTTAACCGAGCATGTTGAAGGTTGTGCCAGAGAGGAAGCCCTCTCGGTGCCTCGGAAAGCAGAGCCAGCAGGTCCGGATACCAAGCGGCCTCGGGACGCTTGGGACCCACCAGGATTACTCGCAGATTTGTCGATGCCAGGACTCGACTGAGAACTGGACAAATCAGACAGAACAGGGGAAAGGCATACACCTCGAGGTTGTCCCATGAGTGTTGGAAGGCGTCTTCTGCAGCTGCCCATGGGTCCGGTACGACGGAGAAGGAGGTTGGAAGCTTCCTGTTGTACAGGGTGGCGAACAGATCCACTAATGGATGCCCCCACACGTCAAAGAGCCTGTCCGCCACGCTCTGGTGAAGGGACCACTTGGATCCCACCACCTGATCCCGACAGCTGAGCGTGTCCGCCAGAACGTTCCCCTTGCCTGGGATGTATCTGGCTGACAGCTCCACAGAGTGGGCTACTGCCCACTCGTGCACCTGCACCGTCAACGCGTGGAGAGCACAGGAGACAAGTCCCCCTTGCTTGTTGACGTATGCCACTATGGTTGTGTTGTCGCTCATCAACACCACCGAGTGTCCCATCAGATGGTCCTGGAAGCACTGAAGGGCTAAGAAAGCTGCTTTCATCTCCAGGACATTGATGTGAAGGTGCTTGTCGTGATGGTCCCACATCCCTGAAGTCAGCAACTCCTCCAGGTGTGCACCCCAGCCCTCCTTCGATGCATCTGTGAAGAGCAGCATGATCGGAGGCCGAGAGGACAGGTGTGTCCCTATGCAGAGGTTCCTGTCGTCCATCCACCAGCGAGATCGTTCCTCACCTCCTGAGAGACGGGAACGAGAACCGACTGGGGATCCTGAGACTGATCCCAGAAGTCCCTCAGTCTCCAATGGAGAGACCGAAGGTGGAGCCGACCATGCGGTACGAGTTTCTCCAATGACGACAGGTGACCGATCACAACCTGCCACTGTTGAGCTGGCTGTTCCTGCCTCGACAAGAACTGCCTTGCCACCTTCCTGAACGTGCTGGTGCGAGCCTTTGAGGGAAAGACTGCCTGCTGCCGTATCGATCAGCATGCCCAGATATTGAGTCCTCTGTTTGGGAATGAGATCCGACTTCCCTAGTTCGTGACACAACCCGAGGAGGCGATCTCTGTCCTGCAGCAACTGCAAGCGCGAGCTTGCCAGGACTAACCAATCGTCGCGATACCTCAAAAGACGTATCCCGTGTGAATGGGCCCAAACTGACACCAAGGTGAACACTCACATGAACACCTGTGGAGCAGTTGACAGCCTAAAACACAGTACCCTGAATTGGTAGACCATTCCACTAAGGGCAAAGCGAAGGTACCGATGAGAAAATGGATGAACTGGTACCTGGAAGTATGCGTCCATTAAGTCCACCATCAGCATGAAGTTGTCTTCCCTGATGGCTGACAGTACCATTCGCACTGTCTCCATCTTGAACTGAGTCTGGCGAACGAAACGATTCATGGGGAGAGGTCGATTACTGGCCTCCACCCGCCAGAAGATTTCTCCACGAAAAAGATCCTGCTGTAGAAGCCTGGAGATTGATCCTCGACGACTTCGATGGCTCCCTTGCTCAACATAGTTTCAACCTCCTGAAGAAGGGCCTCTTTCTTCAGGGGTCTTGAATGATAAGATGGGAACTGGACCAGAGTGTTGGTGAGGGGAGAGGTGGTGACTCAAGGGTAGAGAATATCCTCCCGAAGGACATTTACTACCCAGGTCTCCGCTCCCTATCGCTGCCAAGTTGCCCAGTGGCATGATAGGTACCCCCCCACCGACCACAGCATCTGAGGGGGCCCGCCGTCCCTAGTGAGCTCCTCCCCTCTTCTTCTTTGCCTTACCTTTCCTCTTGGGGGGACAGGTTGGCGAAAGGGACCCTGTGGTTCCTTCCGTGGGGGAGAAGAAGAGGTCTGGAACTTTCCCCCGAGCGCCCGTCGAAGCACCAGACTTCTTTGGGGCTGAGGTGCTAGCCTGGCTCACAGTCTGGGCCGCAGGACGAGAAGGCTGCGCAACACCTTTTGTCGCTGCCTGGTGGACAAGACGGTCGCCCTCATCAGCCTTCCTCTTGCCCACCGCAGCATCCACCTCTCCTCTGGGGAAGAGGGAGGTGGTGTCCAGAATTGGTCCATTGCACAGGAAGACTGCAGCTTCGGCGCCCACTGATCTGTAGATTCAGGACAACACCGCACCCCATCTCTTCAGCACCAGGTTTGCCCACAGGTTTGCCGCCTGGTGGGTTATAAAAGAAATGGCTTTTCCACCCAACTGGCAAAGACTCCTGAAGGTCGGGTCTTCGCTCTGAGAGCCAGACGAAGACGCGATCCTCGACAACACGAAGGCCCAGTTGTCTAGCCAGGAGATCGCCTGAAGAGCAGACAGAGCTGTCCCCTACAAGGCGTTCAGCTCAGCTTGCATGAGAAGCACAGGCTCCCCAGTTAGCTAAGCTGAAGTGGCACCAGGAGCTAGACGAGCTAGACCCGGTTCCACTACCTCCTGCTGCAGTGCTCCCTCAGGGGGCACGTAGTATTTCTTCTGTCTCAGGAGAGGGGGAGGCAACAGCTTGGTGGAGTGAGTCGAGCGAAGCGAAGACGCTGGTCCGGAGACCAAGTCATTCACTTGCTTGAGGACACTGTCCGCCAAGGGAGACCATGGTAGTCCACGGGAGGGTTTCAGCTCCTTCTTGGAAGCGTAAAACTCCTCCAACCTGGACAACCGTTCTTCCAAGGGAGTCGGAAGTGGTTCCTCCAGACCGTTGTGCTGACGGATTGGTGCAACGACCTCAACAAATGCTCTCTGCATTTCTGGAGTGTCCGGATCTCTTGGAAGAGGACCTTACAAGAGACGGTCTTCCAGAAAGGCCCCTCCTGCAGGAGAGCCCGAGACAGGCCCCGTCTCTCTGCCCCTTACAACAGAGGCGTGTGACCTCTCACTCGGTTGGAGTGAGGAAGGACCAGATGCCCCTGATGCTGATTGCATAAAAGCCTCAGCCCCAGCAATCCTACCGACCCCTTGTTTCCTCCCGGAGAATCCCGAGGATGTTGAGGGGGTGGGAGAGGCAGAGTGAAAACTACTTTCGCGTCCGCTGGTATAACCAGTGAAAGCCACAGACCCCTCACGATCTCCAACCTGTGGTGGAGCATCGCGAGAGGGCCTAGACTGACTTACTCGTCTGGGCGAGCGACCGTCTTGACGATCAGGGGACGGCCTCCTCACAGCCGATCCACACTGACGCTGGACGATCCTCCACACTGGAGCGCGTAGAGGAGACCAACGCAGGGGCACACTGCCGATTGGAGACCGCTGTCCCTATCGTCCGAGCGTGTTCCAGCTTTCTTCGATGCTAAAGCAGATGAATTGAAGCAGAGATGTCCTTGCACACCTTCCCCGACAATCCTTTGTCCGACTTGGACAAGGATGACGGTTTAGGTGGAGGAGAAGCCCGAAGGCTCTTCCCTTTCTCTCGTTCCATGCCCGAGCTCGCTACAGGAGGGGAGCAGCTCTAGTCCACACGATCTCCCTTAGGCGACCATGCCTTCAGCGACGCTCGCTTATGAAGTGCCGAAATGGAATCAGTTCGAGAGAACGAAGCCCCTGAACCATCTGAGGAGGGTACCGAGGTAACCTTCCCAGCGAGAGACCCAGCGGTCTTCCCCGAGGGGAGGACTGCACCCCCTTAGAAGAGCGAGTCTTCTTGTTGGGGGGGGAGGATCAATCCTCCCCTTCTTAGACCAATTGGTCTTAGAAGAGGGAGTGAAGAAGTAGAAGACGAAAACGGAAGAGAGGATGAAGTGGAAGACAAGATGTGACAAAGAGGAAGACAGACCAGGGGTCGACAGGGGTGGGGGCAGCAACAGCAGATGGCACAAGAGTCCAATGACCAGCAGGAGAAAAAAGTTAAGTATATCTTAGTTTAACCAGACCACTGAGCTGATTAACAGCTCTCCTAGGGCTGGGGAAGGATTAGATTTTACTTTTACGTGGCTAAGAACCAATTGGGGACCTACAGCTTATTGTGGAATCCGAACCACATTATAGCGAGAAATGAATTTCTATCACCAGAAACAAATTCCTCTTGTTCTTCACTGGGGATGGGGACTTGGACCAACAGAGTGGTGAGTTGAGAACAACCCGTTCACCCAGGAGAACTGACCAGCAGGAGACTCATGCCGTGAACTTATGTGGTGGTATGCAGGGCAGATGCAGGCAGATGGAGACAAGCACAGGGTGGATTGGGCAGGCCGGAATCGGGAGGCACGGGTAACGGTGGAAGCGAGGCAGGAGGCCAGGTGGGAGGGAGCAGTAGCCAGGTGGGGAGGCGGGGGTGAGGTGGCGAGCAGACCGGCCCCAGACCAGCCCAGGTGGGGAGGGGGACAACAGACTGAGACTGGCAGCGGCTGGAATAGGGACCGCACCATATGCATGGTGCGTTCTGACGGTGGTTATCACGCTCCCCGGCAGCACAGCGGTGATGGTAGTGGTAGTGAGAGCGTCGACCATGTGGATAGTGGGGGGAGGGAGGAGTACTCCCGCCCGCGCAGCAGTGTTGATGTGTGCGAGGAGCGATGGTAGATCAGGCCTGCCAACCATCCCGAGCAATTCCCGCGCCTCACTCAAACCCGGCACGGATGCCAACCCTGTGGAAGACAAAGACGGGTAGGGGGGCCCCCTTAACCCAGGGATCAGCGACTCTGGGTGAGGAGGACAAATGAGAGGAGTGAAGTCTAGGTCCACCAATCTCATCTCCTCTGTGACTGCGGATGCAGACAAGGGACAGCGAGACAGACTCAGAACTGTGAATTGGCAGCAAGGGAATTTTTCGGGGCTCAGATATGACTGGGAAGGATTAGCAACTGACGGAATCGAAGGTGCTGAAGACAGCACCTCCAACGCCTTGGTCTCCTTACGCTTGTACCTAGGCCTCCGAGAATACCTATCCCACTGCTCGGGGGACCAAAGCCTACACTCATTGCAAGGTTCGCCAACAGTACAATCAGGAGGGTCCTTGCTCCCTTTCCTACACTTTAAGCAAAGGGAGTGACGATCCGAGTCTGCACTACAGCGGAGGATGCCACATTTTCTATCCTTGCAAGGACATGCCCGGCACACAGGCTTATCCAAGTCATGGGTTTGTAATAATTCATCCATAATTACAAACATGCACAGATATACTCAAGTAACAAAGAAAAAACAGGAACAAACACAACACGAAAAAGGTGAAGCTTTAGCATCCAGGAAGGTCCGAGCAGGGAGCAGGAAAACACGTCCATATCAGACAAGGTCGGAAAATAAAGTGGATGTGTGACGCCGGGAGGGTGGTAGCGTGGGTCCCCCACTGCAACCACCCAACTAACCGGCCGGTAGTTATACCACCGCACTGCCTTGTTAAGTCTTTAGCGGCCAGTTCAGCTTTGCCGAAAGTAACTCCATATAAGTAAAGGACCAAGGGTTTGTATTTGTGTAGGAACAATGAGTCACATCAACCCCCAGAGACAAAGCCTGACTAGCAGAAGCCTTTGCCTCAGCCCTAGCAGTAGCTTTCCTAATTCTGTCTCGCTGTAACTTGTCTAAGTATGTATAAAGAGTCTTCCACTTCCCTATTTTCTCTAAACTTGTCACAGCAAAGTTCAGGAGAGCAAACTTGTTCCCTGAAACAACTACAAACAGTTTAAGATAATGTCAATAGTATTTGGCTGAAGTTTTACTATTTCTTACAACCCATACTATAATACCTTATACTAGAAAGGCTAAAAATCGGGAAGTCAAAAAAGAGAAGTCTGAATTAGCTAAGCTAATTAACGGGATTGCGCTACCTAAAGAACAAAGTACCTCACCAAATGAAGGATAACAGCAACCATCCGGTGAAAAAAATCACAATTTTTAGAAGTAAATTGTATTTTTCCCAACTATACAAACCTGAGGTCCTTTACATTAGGAGTTACTTACGGCAAAGCTGGACACGGTGGTTAAACTGTTGAGCAAGGTGGTTAGGCAGTAACTATAGCCAGGTAGGCGGGAATAACTGCCTGCCTGGATGTAAACATTCCAGTTTGCCTTTCGGTCCAGGTTCAGATTGAGGGGTGGCATGAGGCGGGCATAATATGTAATGTAAAGGACCTCAGGTTTGTATAGGTAGGAAAATTCACAATTTTTGAAAGTAAATTGTATTTTTACTAACTGTACAAACCTGAGGTCCTTTACATTAGGAATTACAGTACCTTAAGCGTAGGCTGGAAAAGGCCGTTAAACTCTTGAGCAAGGTGGTTAGGCAGTAACTACCGCCAAGTAGGCGGGAATATCCGCCTGCCCAGATGTAAACATTCCAGTTTGCCTTTCGGTCCAGGTTCAGATTGAGGGGTGGCATGAGGTGGGCATAACATGTAATGTAAAGGACCTCAGGTTTGTATAGTTAGGAAAAATACAATTTACTTTTAAAAATTATGATTTGTTCCGACACAATATACAAACCGTCAGTCCTTTACATTAGGAAGACTCACTGGTTGGAGGGAGGAATCTGAGTGAGTCTCCTGAACTGACTGGAGTTCTGAACAACTGGGCTACTCTTGGTCGAAAGAGCGACGAGGAGTACCTGAGCCTCTGACATATTGACCAGAGTGTAGGAACTGCAAGATCAAATGTCAGATACTGGACCTTTTCACATGAGTGAGGAAACGTGACTCATATGAAATAGGCTGGAAGAATCTTAGAGTCGGCAGCAGTAATGAAAAGCTGAGACAGGGTTTCCCTTATTGCCAGACTCTCCTTCCTCCCCTTGCTAGAGGAAGGAGCGGAATTGTTTCTATGATTCTAGGAGAAAAACAGAACGGGTGCTCGATGTGTAGTCTTACCGCATCTGCACCAGGTCCAGCATGTGTTGGTTCGAGTCCTATTCTCATCCCAAAGGGGGAGAAGTAGGAGGACAGGGAAGGAGGAGGGAGAGAGGCCAGTCACTCTCAGTATCCTTCTCACTTTCAGAACCAACACCTTAGGCGAGATTCTACTCCTCCTCTTGAAGGAGCCAGGTAAGAAAACACAACTTGTTGAGCAGCCACCACAGGGCCAAGGAAAAAAGGTTCCAAGGGGCCTGTGGGCAAGACTATAGGAAGACAAGAGTGTGGTCTATGAGACCAAGTCTTGCTTCCAGACCAACACAAACTTCTGGAATGCGAGGGATGGGCCAAGCCATAGGCTTCGTGAGTTCTCGGGTGGAAGGTACCAGTATCGTTGTCGTCAGCTGCCAAATACCTCCTTCAATTGGATCACGAAGCCAGGAGGAAGATGTGTCCTTAAACACTTCTTCCTTGGGAGAGAGAGTACTAGCGAAAATGTCGAAGACATCCAAGTTAGGAGTGTCAAGCCTTTTCGGAAAGTACCACAGCCCCATAAAGGACAAAATAACAAACGATCACAGCCCCCTAAAGGACAAAATAACAAACGATCTGGATCATCGACACAAAGTCCAAGGAGGAGGGGAACAAGAAGGACTCGAACCCGGCAATAGATGCCGATGGATTCAGAATCCACCGACAACATCTGCGAAGGAGTTGAGGTATTGACCCCCATCCCTGTTCTTCCATCTTCTGCACCAAGAGGGCATATCTCCATCCGATGACTCTCGTAAGGGCACGTGCAGAGCAAGGGACAGGAACCCTAAACGAGAGTCACATGACACCCAGGGAACAATTCCCTGGGACAGCACGACCGAAGAAGCTTCTTGTCCGTAGCTAACTCTCGACTGAGGAGATGAAGGCTACTTCAGATAGAAGACTAGGTCGCAAGGGCCTACGTTCTTCACAAAGGAAAGGGAGAGAAGCAACCCTCGGCGGAGAAGACGAGGAAGTCCAGACTTGAAGAGCGACTCTGACCCGAGAAGGAGTTCTGCAACGACGCCCACCAACGAAGACGGCTCCAGTCCCTGGGAGTCTTGCAAAGGACTTCAAGAGATTTCCAGCTATAGCCACTGCTGCTCGGTGAGAAAGCCTATGCTTGTAAGGGAAGCTGGGAGGTCTCCCAGTCCTGAACGCACCGGGATGTACTGCCTGAAGAACCGCTTCTTATGTAGCTGCTACAGGAGGTTGGGTCAAGCAGAACTCTTCTTGATGCCTTGGCTACCAGGGCGGGCGAGAGGTGAAGTCTTCTGGCATTTGTCTGTAACTCGGGGTGAGCAATGCTTGAGAACCCCAACCAAAACAGGCAAATACTGAGGGAAAAATGTAGATATCAAGTTTCCCAGAAAGACAGCGCGCCTCGCCGTAGTGGCCCTGGGTCTGGTATGAAGGAGCGAGGAAAAAAACTACCGACTTGTGCAGGGAGGCAACAGAAAGATGGTAGGGATTTCTCAAAGTCAAGCAACCTCTGTAAATCTTTGAGTGAGCAGCACGTTCCGTCCCAATCACTCAAATCCGAGGGCAAGCTCGCCTGCCAATACATCCCCCCACCCCCACCGGGGATGCCACTGGTTAATTGAGATGTCAAGTGCGCTATAGAACACTCAAGTACCTGCAAATGTTGACAGATGAAACAGGAGGAAAAAACGATTCCCTCTTGTTTGTCGACAAATGCCACTACTGTGGTTTGTTGTTCAACAAACCATATACAGTACTTCATTGGACGGGTGGGTATCGTTCTCGGCTAGCATTGTGCTGGGCCCGCATTCGATTCTCCAGCCAGCCAATGAAGAATTAGAGGAATTTATTTCTGGTGATCCTGAATCTCGTTCTAACGTGATTCGATTCCACAATAAGTTGTAGGTCCTGAGCCCAGGTAACCAATTGGTTCCTAGCCATGTACAATAAATCTAATTCTTTGGTCAGCCCTATGAGAGCAATCAGCTTAGTGGTTCAAAACAAAGGTCTTTTTTTTTTTTTGTTCAACAACCACTGAGTGTCACAAAACTCATCCTGAAATCTTGAAAGGCCAGAAGGCTGCCTTGAGCCCAGGATGGTGATGAAAAGATACTAATATTCAGTCAGGTTCCTTCAAGACAAAGTCTAACAGATGTAATTCTCAATCCTCATGAATCCGAAGAGACAGAATGTGAGGGGAATATGCAAGCAGACTTCCATTCAATCAAGCATTAGCCTAATTCTTTCCTCATACAAGATGACAGGATACTGAGGCAATTAGCTCTAGCCGGGCTGGCATTTCCTGAATTGGGAGCAAGGGAGGTGGTGGGAGGGATGAAAAGAAAGAATTGCCGACCTGGGGAAATAGATACTTCTCCTGAAGGAATCCATTCCCAGGTCTCGGCAATGTCGCTGCCAGCTCCAGACTCTTCATAAGTATCATTTCGTCCAGGAATCTGCAGAAGGAGAACTTCTTCCCGGTCGATACTTCTTTCTCTCTTCCCATCTTCCCTCCTCCCTTATGGGAAAAAGGGTGGAAAGAGACACAGTTATGCGCACTTTCCTAAAAGGGTAGGAAAGGGCTATGTTCCGCAATCTTCTATCGAAGCCTGGGACTTCTTAGGAGCTGAGGGGGGGCTGGCTTGAACTCGAGGTCGAGTTGAGATGACTAAGACCCCAAGGTCTTGGCCAGTGTCCAAAGGACAAGGCAGTGCCCTGGTATAAACCTTGATTACCGAGGTATCTGGCAAATCTCTGCAAGAGAAAGGCAGAACCAAGTAAGGTTCATTCCTAAGGGTCGAGCCAACTCGAGACTTACGAAACCGGAGATCCGAATTGGGACAAAGTACTTCTTCTTAGCACCAGAATTGCCCACAGAACTGAAGTCGGCAAGACCCTCTGAGGCAAGAAGAATTCGTATTCTGTCAAAGCTGGGGAGAAGCTTGGTGACTCAACCTGAATGAACTCCTTCTCCGAAGAAAGAGTTCATACGGTCAAGAACGCTCTTGGAAGCAAGGACCGCGGCAGTCCCCGACACTCTCGGCCCCTCGGGAACTGCAAGGGTTACGAGCGATGAAGATTATTCATTGGGGGAGTTGCGGTCCTGTCCCGGGGATCCTTTAAGCTGACAAATCAGTCGGAAGTTCTCTGAAAACGAGGGTGATCACTCCACTTGAAGAGGAAGACCCTCGCTGCTTCTGAATGCGTGAAACTCCTGTACCTCTCCCTTGGAGGGAGACCTTGACAGATCCCATGAAACCCTCCTCAGCTACCTGGGGACCGTACAACAGCACGAGAGGCAGCCAAACTCAAAATTTTGTGACACCATCTTGCATGCCAACTGGAGAAGAGAACTCCAAAGAGAAAAGAGTATCTTTGTCTGTCCATGCCTCTTGATAAGCAGGAGAGGCAGACCGTGAGCGATAATCAACTGAAGGAGATTACTGCCACACGGGGAAGAAGAGCACTTGTGCCGTGGCAAAGCGCTTTCCTGGGAAGAGCAAAAGTTCACTCGAACATAGCCGAACCCGAATCGAAAAACCGAGTAGGGCCGAGCCAGAAGGGAAAAAAAAGCCGAGCAGCACTGGTCGGTCGAGCCAATCACACGGAACTCATCCGCCTGGTTGGTATGCAGTGGACTGGGAGGCAGGCAGGGCGAGTCAAGAGCCAGCCAGTCTTGCAAGTGCGACCAGGGGCCAAGCCAAGCCGAGCCGATCGCACTAACACAATTGGAACTGGGCAGGGCGGAACTCGTCTGCCATGAACTACTGCTAGTTTCCCGAACTCTAAACTCCTTCAAGGCCGAGGCCCCTCGAGAAGAAGGTTCAAAGGGGAATTCTGTGTCTGCTATCCTGCATGCTCAAACCCTAAGGTTCAAGACACAAGAATGAAGCCCGGAAGAGCAACCGAAGCAGCTGGAGGGCAGTATCGAGACACCTGGTGTCTCGGCACCCAGGCACCTGGCGTCTCAGCACCCAGACACCTGGGTGTCTTGGCACTTTCTCTCGTCCTGCGACTCTTGTCAGGAGAGTGCTCGTAATTCACAGAACTCGAGCTGCCCACAAGACTCCTGAAAATCAGGAGTGGCTGCTTTCAGTTTCCTAACAAATCGAAAGAGCCAAGCACAGAACCAGTCTTAGACCCAGACTTCCAAGAGTGGCAACGAGGGCATGGCCTCGAGAGCAGTTGTACTGGGCCCCCGAAACGCCAGACCCCACTGGAGAATGCGAATCGGTTCCCGCCAGAGGGCAGGGAGAGCCAACGAGAGAAACTTGTCTCCCAGAAGAAAGTTAGTCCCTTAGAAGTCCCTCAGGACTCCCGAAGGGAATTTCTTCCTCTTCCCTGCTTCTTCTGGTGTTCAAACCAACAGGATTGAGACACCAGGCAGGGAACCCGACCGAGCACTGGCAAGCACTCAGGGAGTGCATGTGGTGCTGGCAGGAAGAGCTGAAACACCTGGGTGCCTCGGCCCTTTCTCTTCTGCACTGCTCCCGAACTGGGCCCAGGAAAATCTCTCCAGACCAGATTGGGATACTGATATTCCATAGAATCTCGAGCACTCTGAGCGGCACTTTTTGGCAGCTTTTGCAGCAAAGAAGTCCAATCTTAGAGCGCCCTCTAAGACTTTGGGAACAGGAACGCAACTGAGGCCCAAAACTCTTAAACACAAAACCCACATCTCAATGGTTTCCTAAGCCCAAGGTCAGGAAGAGCCAACGAGAGACCCACTGCCTCCATGGAAGGAGGCAGTCCCTAGATGTCCAAGGGCATCAAGGGGAAGAAGCAGCCTTCCTTTCCTTCGGCCGACGGAGGTCTGTCCGATTCCTGGGACCCCTATGGACCTTGGGAGAGGAAGGGAAGAGGCAGCACAAGACGAAATCAAAGGTAAGATGAAGAATACGGCGGCTACTTCCACAGGGTGACTTCCTTCACCTTCACTCCGACATCTTCTACAGGATAGTGGACACAAAACATCGCACCCTCCAGGGCAGTCAGGCAGGAACACAACAGAAACGGACCAGGACACCACCATCAGGAGAAGCAGCAGGCATGATCAGGACAGCCGATGCAGGAGCTACGGCAACGGTTTGGAAGGCAGGAGCTACTGCAACGGCCAGGAACATCACTTCCACATGGCAACTTTCTTCACCTTCACGCCAACATCTTCTACAGGATGGCAGTCATCGTAACCTCCAGGGCAGCTGGCAGGAACACAACGGAAGTGGCCCCGGGCACGACAGCCAGGAGAAGCGGCAGGCATGATCAGGACAGACGAGACAGGAGCTACGGCAGAGGTTCAGAAGGCAGGAGCTACTGCAACAGCAAGGAACGTCACGTCCACATGGCAACTTCCTTCACTTTCACGCCGACATCTTCTACAGGATGGCGGACATCGTAATCTCCAGGGCAGCTGGCAAGAACACAACGGAAGCAACCCTGGGCCCAACCACTAGGAGAAGCAGCGGGCAAAATCAGGAAAGCCGATGCAGGAGCTACGGAGAGGTTCGGAAGGCGGGAGCTACTGCAATGGACAGAAATGTCACATGAAAAATTACCAGGTGCAACAGCAGCGATCAGGGTGGCTGCGGCAGGAGATCAAGAAGAGCAGCCCACAGACTATCGTCGAGTTAACATGAGCATAACACAGGGAACAGCAGGAGCAGATGGACCACAGATACACCAGAGGCAGTGCAACAGCATACATGAAGACTAGCAATGACAGTGATCGATCCACATCGGCGGGAACAGAGTCAGAACAATACCGATGTGGAAATATGTCATCTAACCAGGTACTGTGGTCGATCCCGAAGCAACACTAAATGAACGTCGGGACTGCTTCATGCTATCCCTGAGGTATCCAGCCAACTACTGCTGTGTCTGACATGCTCACTGTCAACCTGAAAGAAAAACAAAGATGATTACTAGAGGAGACTCCTCTATCAAACATTGGGGTAACTGCTGTACGCAGTGAGAGGAGGTACTCTAGAAGAGGTTGTGCATGACCAAGCTCTGCCCCCGAATCTTCAACCGATGAGGGTTGCCAAGAGTGCGAAGGAGAGAACTCTACTAAAGGGAGAAAAGAACCTGCAGGAAGAGAAAAAGGACAGAGGACTATCAAAATTGGTGGAAGCCAACATTTAGCCACGCCTCTCTATCAACCAGCCCGCAAATCTCCATCCCAAGTGGAAACTTTCATAAGAAGGAAGAAATTAGTATCAAAAAGTCGGACGGAGGCGGAAGCCCAAGAAGGGACTTATTACGCCCCGATAGGTAGGGAAGGAAGAAACCTTTATCGCAAACTAATGAAGTAACAGAAATATCTCAGCAAATCCTAACACATCAACTGGACTTGAAGATTTAAAACCATTATCATAAATATTACTTTGGCAATGAACGCCAATGACACAGCTGCAGGTTAACCAAAGAAGGTTAAACTGGATGCTACCAGTAGGTAACCCATTTGACTGCAAATTCGCTACTATAGCAAGAGTTTAGCAAAATATGACAAACTTGAATAAATATGACCAAAATTGAATCAGATCTTAAGTCAACAAAACAATAAAATACTGATCCTGATCAAGCTGTAGGTTGAAGCAATACCCAGATATTACGACAATCTAATATCTCCGAATGTAAATCTGAAGGCCTTTCAGTATCTACATAATTTAAGAAGAGAAGCATTACCACTCGGTTATGCTTCTCAAATTACGCCTTTGGCTGTCAAACCCAAGACACAGCGCAGGGAAACGAAGGCTTATGCAAGGTTATCACAAATCGTGGCTTTGTATTAATAAATATCAAACACACATATACATAAACAAAAATACAGAAAGATCCCACCGGGATAACATGAGCTTAACGACAGTCAGGCAGAGAGAACCAAAAATAACAATTTTTAAAAGTAAATTGTATTTTTCCTAACTATACAAACCCGAGGTCCTTTACATTAGGGATTGCTTTCCAAGGCTGAAACGGTATCCAAACTCTTGAGCAAGGTGGTTAGGCAGTAACTACCTTAGGTAGGCGGGGATACCACGCCTGCCCGGATGTAAAGATTCCAGTTTGCCTTTTGGCCCAGGTACAGATTGAGGGGTGGCATGAGGTGGGCATAAAGTAAAGGACCTCATTTGTATAGTTAGGAAAAATACAATTTACTTTTAAAATTTGTTATTTGTTCCAGAACTTAATATACAAACACTCGGTCCTTTACATTAGGAGACTCACTGATTGGAGGGAGGAATCTGATAAAGTCTCTCTGAACTGATTGGAGTTCACCCCTTGTCTTCCCTTCCTGGTCGATAGAGGAAAAAAAAAACTTCTGACAAAAGATCGGGTTGTAATAGTATGCAGGATCAGTTGTCAGACTTCTGGGTCCCTTTGTTAAAAGAGAAACGTCAGTTCATGCAAAGTAGGCTAGAAGAATTTGACGTCAGATGACAATAAGGCAAATACAAGCATTGGGTTTGTCTCATAGTCATGGTCTCCTTCCTCCCTTGCAAGAGGAAGGAGTGGGGTTGCTTCTATTAACCTGAACGGAAATAGAATGGGACCCACCCCCAAAATGCTCTGAACTTCCGTTATGTGCTTATCTGCCTCGATTGCCCGGTCCAGCTTGTAACGGCATGTCCGCTCCTGCCCGTGGGAAGAGAGCCAGGATGGGGAGAAAGAAGATAGGCCAGTCACTTAACATTCATTCTCCCAATCACAACTGTATTCAAACATAGGCGAGATGCAAACCTGTCCCATTAGGGGAGCTGGATAACTACACAACTTGTTGAGCAGCCACCACAGGACCCAAGGAAAAAGTGTCCAAGGACTTGTGTAGCAACATCTTGGAGGTAGAAGGAGGTGAAGGTAGTCTGTTGGGACCACACATTCCAGTTTGCCTTCAGCACCAGGTACAAAATATTCTTCCGGAATGCGAGGGATGGATAAATCGACTTTAAGGAGCTCTCGGTGAAAGGTACCGGTATCGCCGCGTCCCAGCTGCCAAAAACCTCCTTTGATCGCTTCTGAGGAGGAAGATGTGTCCATAGACACTTTTTCCTTAGGAGAGACAGTACTGGTTGGGAAAACGTTGATGACATCCAGGTTAGGGATATGTGGAACCTTTCGGAAAGTACCACAGCTCCCAATAGGACAAAGTAACGAATGATCTGGATCATCGATACAAAGTCCAAGGAGGAGGGGAACAAGAAGGACTCGAACCCGACAGTCGATGCCAATGGATTCGAGTCCACCTATGACATCCGAGAAGGAGTCGAGGTATAATCCCCATCCCTGTTCTTCCATCTTCTATGCCAAGGCCAGGGTAAGATGAGAGATGGACCTAAGAGGGCATATCTCTATCCAACGACTCTTGTAGGGCGAGTGCAGAGCATGGACAGGAACCCTAAACGAGAGTCACATGCCACCCAGGAAACAATTCCTGGGAGAGCAAGACCAAGAAGCTTCGTCATCTGTAGCTAACTCTCGACTGAGGAGACGAAGGCTACTTCAGATAGAAGACTGGGTCGCAAGGGCCTACGTTCTTCACAAATGAAAGGGAGAGAAGCAGCCCTCGGCGGAGAAGACGAGGAAGTCCAGACTTGACGAGCGACTCTGACCCAAGAAGAAGTTCCATCAACGACACCACCAGCAAAGACAGATCCAGTCCCTGGGACAGTGTTGCAGAGGACTTCAAGGGATATCCAGCTATATCCGTTGCCGCTCAGCGAGAAAGCCTGTGCTTGCAAGGAAAGCTGGAAAGTCTCCCGGTCCTGAACACACAGGGATGTACTGCCTCAAGAACCGCTTCTTGTGCAGCTGCACAGGAGGAGGGGTCAAGCGGAATTCTTCTCGATGCCTCGGCAATCAGGTCGGATGAAGGCGAAGTCTTCAAGTATTTGTCTGTAACTCGGGGTGAGCAATGTTCGTGAACTCCTAGCGAAACGGACAAATACGGAGGGAAAAAACGTCGATATCGAGTTTTCACCAAAAGACAGCATGCCTCAACAGAGCAGCCCCTGGTCTGGTATGAGGGAGCGAGAAAACACTACCGACTTGTGTGCAGGGAGGCAACAGAAGGACGGTAGGGATTTCTCAGTCCAGCAGTCTGCATGAATCTTCGTGAAGAAAGAGTGAGCAGCATGTTCTGTCCCGATCACTCAAACCCAAGGCCAGGCTTGCCTACCAATACATCCCCACCAGGAATGCATCTGGTTAATTGAGCTGTCGAGTGTGCAATAGAACAACACTCGAGTACCTTCAAATGTCAAGATGAAACAGGAGGAAAAAACGATTGCCTCCTGTTTGTCGACAAATGCCACTACTGTGGTTTTGTTGTTCAACAAAACCAGTGAGTGCCGCAAAACCCATCCTGAGTTCTCGGACGGCCAAAAGGCTGCCCTTAGCCCAGGACGGTGACGAGAAGGTACTAATCGTCTCGGTCACACAAATTCAAGACAAGGTCTTACCAGTGTATGCCTATTCCTCAATCTGTGAATCCGTAAGTAGACACAAGATGTGAGGGGAATATACAAGCATATTCGAAGGTTCCTTCAATCAAGCATTAGCCTAACTCTTTCCTCATACATCGAAGAGGAAAGAACGGGGAAAAGGAAGCAGACTTCCATTTTTCACCATGGGGAAGCTTCTGCAAGCTGACAGGGTACCGAGGCAATTAGCTCTAGCCGGCTGGCATTTCCCGAATCGGGAGCACGGGAGAGGTGGTGGGATGAAAGTTTGATGGAAAGAATTGGCGAGACCTAAGGGAAATAGATACTTCTCCTGAAGGAATCCATTCCCAGGTCTCGGCAATGTCGCTGCCAGTTCCGTTGACTCGATAAGTATCATTTCGTCCAGGCATCAGCAGTTGCAATCTTCTTCTGAAGCCTAGGACTTCTTAGCTAAGGAGTGGAGGGGGGCTGGCTTGAACTCAAGGTCGAGTTGAGATGACTAAGACCCAAAGGTCTTGGCCATTGTTCAAAGGACAAGTCAGTGCCCTGGTGGGAACCTTGATTACCGGGGTATCTGGCAAATCCCTGAAAGAGAAAGGCAGAACCAAGTAAAGGTTCGTTCCCAAGGGTCGAGCTAACTCGGGACTCACGAAACCGGAGATCCCAATTGGGACAAAGTCCTTCTCCTTAGCACCAGAATTGTCCAAAAAACTGCAGTCGGCAAGACCCTCCAAGGCAAGAAGAATTAATATTCTGTCGAGGCAGGGGTGGAAGCTTGGTGTCTCGACCTGAATTAACTCCTTCGAAGAAAAGAATTCGTCAGGTCGAGAACGCTCTCGGAAGCCAGGACCGCGGCGGTCCCTGACACTCTCGGCCCCTCGGAAACTGCAAGGGTTGCGAGTGATGAAGGTTATTCATTGAGGGAGCTGCGGTCCTGTCCCGGGGATCCTCGTGCCGATTCATCAGCGCGAAGTTCTCCGAGAACACGGGGGCGATTGTAACTTGAAGAGGAAGACCCTCGCTGTTTCCGATGCGTGAAACTCCTGTACCTCTACCCTTGGAGGGAGACCTTGACAGATCCCATGAAACCCTCCTCGGCTACCTGGTTATAATACGAGAGAATCGGGGGACCGATACCCAAAGCACGCCAGGCAGCCGAACTCCGAAAGAAAATTTCGTCGGAGCTCTCTCTGTCCGTCTCGCGCCTCTCGGAACAACCGAGAGGAGAAGAGAACAGGTGAGGAGAAAAGAGTATCCCTACCTGTCCTGCCAGTATGATAAGCAGGAGAGGCGGACCGTGAGCGATAATCAACCGAAGGAGATTACTGCCACATGGGGAAAGAAGAGCACTTGTGCCGTGGCAAAGCGCTTTCCTGGGAAGAGCAAAAAAGTTCACTCGAACATAACCGAGAACCCAAATCGGAAAAAACCGAGTAGGGCCGAGCCGAGCCAAGCCGATCACGCGAACACGATCCAGCTGGTCAGTATGCAGCGGACTGGGAGGCAGGCGGGGCGAGCCGAGCCGAGCCGAGCCAGTCTGGCAAACCGAGTCGAGTCGAGTCAAGCCGAGCCAGTCTGGCAAGCCGAGTCAGTCTCATAAGTGCAACCGGGGGCCGAGCCGAGTCAATTGCACGAACACAATCATAACTGGGCAGGCTGGACTCGTCTGCTGTGAACAATTGCTAGTTTCCCGAACTCTAAACTCCTTTGAGGCTGAGGCCCCTCGAGAAGAAGGTCCAAAGGGGAATTCTGTGTCTGCTATCTTGCATGCTCGAACCCTAAAGTTCGAGACACAAGAACGAAGCCTGGCCGAGCAGCCGAAGCAGCTGGCGGGCAGTATCGAGACACCTGGCGTCGCGGCACCCCGACACCTGGGTGTTCCGGCAACCCGACGCCTGGGTGTCTCGGCACTTTCTCTCGTCCTGTGCCTCTCGTAAGGACAGCACTCGTGATTTATAAAATTCGAGCTACCCACGAGACTTCCAAAAATCGGGAGCAGCTGCTTTGTTTCCTAATAGATCGAAAGAGCCAAGCACAGAACCAGTCTTAGACGCAGACTTCCAAGACTGGCAACGAGGGCGTGGACTCAAGAGGCCGCGCTCTCGCGGCCCCCGAAACGCAAGATCCCACAGGAGAATGCGAATCGGTCAGTGAGAGAAACTTGTCTCCCGGAAGAGAGTCAGTCCCTTAGAAGTCCCGCAGGACTCCCAAGGTGAATCTCTTCCCTGCTTCTTCTGGTGTTCGAACCGAGAGGATCGAGACACCAGGGTGGGGACCCGACCAAGCACTGGCAAACACTCGGGGAGCACTTGCGGTGCTGGCAGGAAGAGGAGCCAAGACACCTGGGTGCCTTGGCCCTTTCTCTCGCACTGCTCCCGAACTGGTCCAAGGAAAATCTCTCCAGACCAGATCGGGATACTCGATATTCCATAGAATCTCGAGCACTTGAAGCGGCTCATGAACGAGCGCCTGGCAGCCCCCATCTTAGAGGCGGAACCTCTAAGACTTAGGGAACGGGATCCAAACTGAGGTCTGCGCGCCAAGCTTCCGAAACACAAAACCCACGGCTGTGCGAATCGGTTTCCTAACCCGAAGGTCGGAAAGAGCCAACGAGAGACCCACTGCCTCCATGGAAGGAGGCAGTCCCTAGACGTCCAAGGGCATCAAGGGGAAGAAGCAGCATTCCTTTCCTTCGGTCGACCTCAGGAGAGGAACGGAAGACGCAGCAGAAGACGAAATCGAAGATAAGATGAAGACGGCTGCTACTTCCACAGGACGGCTTCCTTCACCTCCACTCCGACATCTTCTACAGGATGGTGGACACGAAACATCATAACCTCCAAGGTAGTCCGGCAGGAACACAACGGACGCAGCCAGGACACCACCACCACCAGGAGCTACTGCAACGGCCAGGAACATCACCTCAACAGGACGACTTCCTACATCTTCACGCCAACATCTTCTACAAGATGGCGAACATCGTAACCTCTGGGACAGCTGGCAGGAACACACGGAAGCGGCCCCCGGCACGACCGCCGGAAGCGGCCCCCGGCCGATGCAGGAGCTACGGCAAAGGTTCGGAGAGCAGGAGCTATGCAACGGCCAGGAACGTCACTTCCACAAGGCGACTTCCTTCCCTTTCACGCCAACATCTTCTACAGGATGGCAGACATCGTAACCTCCAGGGCAGCTGGCAGGAACACAACGGAAGCGGCCCCGGGCATGATCACTAGGAGAAGAAGCGGGCACGATCAGGACATCCGATGCAGGAGCTACGTTAGCGGTTCGGAAGGCAGGAGCTACTGCAATGGACAGAATGTCATTTGAAAGTCACTAGCAGCGACAGGAGCGATCAGGGCGGCTGCGGCAGGAGACCAGGAGAGCAGCCCACAGACTGTCGTCGAGTTGACAAGAGCATAACACAGGGAGCAGCAGGAGCAGATGGACCACAGATACGCAGGAAGCATTGCAACAGCATACATGAAAACCAGCAATGACAGCGATCGATCTACATCGGCGGAACAGAGTCAGAGCGATCCCGCGTGGAAATATGTCATCTAATCAGGTATTGTGGTCGATCCTGAAGCAACACTGAATGAATGTCGGGACTGCTTCATGCAAGATATTTTCTTGATATATCCAGCCAACTACTGCTGTGTCTGCGATGCTCACTGTCAACCTGAAAGAAAAACAAAGATAATTAGTAGAGGGAGGCTCCTCCCGCTACAAGGGGAACAGCCCTACGCAGCGGGAGGAGGTACTCTAGACGAGGTCGCTCGATCGCTCCCCACCCGCCCGGTCTTCGCCCGACGAGCGAGCGAAGAGGGCGAAGGAGAGAGATCTACTAAGGGGAGAAGGAAAAACCTACGGGAAGAGAAAAAAAGACGGAGGGGAGACCACCAAGGGCGCCGTGGAAGCGGAACTTATCGACGACGCCCGTAACCTCCCACTCGGCCCGCTAATCTCTAAGCGCAGGCAGCGAGTAACACTCAGCATAAGTAGGAAGAAATTAGTGATGCCCCTTACACACGGAGGGCAGAAGCCCAAGAAGGGAACTAACTCTTACGTCCCGATGGATATAGGGGAGTGAAGATATTGCGTCCCAAACTATATCTCCGAAAGCACAGGGGCGCCTTCAGTATTTATATAAAGGGCCGCTGGAGAGAAGCATTACCACTTGGTTATGCTACTCCAGTTATGCCCTTGGCCGTCAAACCCAAGACACAGGCAGGGAACGACAGCTTACGCAAGGTTATCACAAATAGTGGGTTTGTATTAACAAATATCAAACACACGTATATATAAACAAAAATACAGAAAGATCCCACCGGGATAATAAGAGCTTAACAACAGTCAGGCAGAGAGAACGAAAACACGTCAGCAACGCATGACGGCCGAAAGCAAACTGGAATGTTTACATCTGGGCAGGCGGGTATCCCCGCCTACCTGGAGGTGGTTACTAGTAGTCTAACCACCTTCCTCAAGAGTTTAACGGCCGTTTCCAGCCTACGCCTGAAAGCAATCCCTAATGTAAAGGACCGAGGGTTTGTATATTGTGTTGGAACAAACACGTCTGCAATGCATGATGGCCGAAAGCAAACTGGAATGTTTACATCTGGGCAGGCGGGTATTCCCGCCTACCTGGCGGTAGTTACTGCCTAGCCACCTTGCTCAAGAGTTTAATGGCCATTTCCAGCCTACACTGAAAGTAATTCCTAATGTAAAGGACCGGCAGTTTGTATATCATGTCGGAACAAACAGGTTACAGGCAGCCTGTAGATTGTACCCTGTATCCTAGCCTGGCCTACTGTAACCTAAGACAGTCTAAATGAATAACATTTTATATCTTAGTGATTTGCTCAGGCTAATGTAAACTTTAGGCTGTAGGTTTCTATAGGGTCTCATTACTGGAGGCTGCAGGATGCCTGTATCCTGTAGCCTACAGAACCTAAGGAAGACCCTTTGAAATTACCATAAGCCTTTAAATCATTGGTAGATCTAAGCCAGCTGTCCGCGGTGGGCTAGGTTATGGAAGTTGACATTTTTCTATAGAACTTTACTTGCTGAACAAGAATTTAAAGTAATATTTTGTCGCTTGGCTGTAATTAAGCTGTAAATTACCTTAGAACTGTAGCCAACAGTAAGGGGGACCGGTTGGGAATCTGGGTCCTGGGTGGGTAAAAACTCTTTCGAGAATAGCTCACGGTGAGGGGGACCAGTTGGGAATCCGGGGTTCTGGGTGGGGTAAATAACTTGGGAAAAAGTTTGGGCAACTTATTGTTGTATTTCCAGTTATATATGTCATTTGGAACACGAAAAACAAAGCGTAAAAATAAGGGGGAATAAATGGATAGCGCGAGCCGTTACAAAGGTACTTTTCACATATCACTACTACTGCTGATTCCAGGCCATGTCACGCATGAATGCGATCTTACAGGGGAGCTTTAATTCATCCAATGCCTCCAACTGAGAAAGTAGTTGGTGGGTTTTTTAGGCGGTGGCTGTACCCAACCAATCACGCGTTACAACGTTACCCCAACATTACGTTTCACCCAGGTGGAGAATTTGGGGATACATAAACTCAGTTACATGTATTCCTTTTTTATCAACTGTTTTATAACCGTTTCCTATTCGTTGTAGCTTGTGCCTACAACGTTTTTCCAGTACTTTTCCGTTCACAAATATATTGACGTCTCTTCGCAACATGATTTTACCATAAATAACTTACAAAATTACATTTGTCGGCAGACACCTGAAGCATGTATATGGGGTAGGAGGAGAAGGGTCTTACAGGACGTTTCGCTACCACTTTCTCTCAGTGACGTTAACAGAAACCTTTTTTTACATATTTTGTAAGCCCTGTGGTTGGCGCGCGCAGCGCAATATTACCACTTGCCAGAGCATACGAGCCTGCCAGATTATTTTAAAAACTGCGGATAAGGCACGCAGCGCCGTTCCGCCACCCCAAAACTGCAAGCAGAAATACACTTTTAGCCCCCCCCAACTTCATCCTTCCTACCCTGTTCCGGTGCAGTTCACCGGCACAGTTCACTCACCCTTCAACCCAGCACGATGGCGGACGTGACTCCCGGAACCTCCCGCTCTTCTGAGCCTGTAACCAAGGGGAATTTGCCACTTACCTGTGCGAATTCCTACCTTAGTTACAAGGATTTCTCTTCTTATTACTCAGGGCATTATGAACGCCTTATAGAATTCTCCCAAGACCACGGCCTTTTGAGGAAACAAACCTTTTGCCCTCACTGTGGCAAGGAGTGTAGGCTTGACCTGCAGAAGAAGGCGTTCAGGTTATTAGTTACACCTTAACTGTTGATTTTTACATCTAACTGCAATGCAGTTTTCAAAACTAAAGTAGGCTAAAATATTCCTTAAAGAGCTATACCATTGGTTGTGTAAAATTCATTATATTTTCATTTTTTGAGGGTTGTAACGAGCAATTTGCTTTTTTTCCCTTACTTTCAGGTGCCAGAAGCAGAAGAGAAGGAGGTGCAATTACTACCTCTCATTGTTTAAGGGCACCTGGTTTTCTGGGTCCCTCATGGATGTTGAGACTGTCCTCTTCTTCACTTACATTTACGTTAGTGATTTCTTTAACTATAGGGTTGTGAGAACAGAACTAGGTTTAAGTGACGTAGCTATTAATGACTGGTCCAGCTACTGCAGGGAAGTAAGTTTTTTTGGTTTTATTTTTTTCAGTGGATGGTTTTGTGATCAACCTTTATTCACTTCCCTAACCGAATTTTTGGTTTTAGGTCATAGTAAATTGGTGTATCCGCAGAAGACGCAAAATAGGTGGCCCCGTACAACTGTTGAGATTGACGAAGCAAAGTTTGGTAACCAAGTATAATGTAGGCAGGGTCATTGAAGGCCAGTGGGTTTTTGGTGGTGTCTGCAGGCAGACCCGACAGTTTTTTGTGGTGCCAGTAGACAATAGAACTAGCGCGACTTTGCTTGCTGTCATCAAGGACTACATTGTACCGGGACAACTATTGTATCTGATTGCTGGAGAGCTTATGACTGCCTGAAGGACGAAGGCTACATACACTTAACCGTCAACCACTCCATGAACTTTGTGGACCCAGTAACTGGTGCTCATACAAACATTATTGAGAGGAGGTGGAGGGAACTTCGTGAGACGATGCTTAGGTACGGCCGTAGGAGGTACAACTTTGTCGGGTACTTGGCAGTGGCCTATTTTAAAATCCACTTCGATGACCCGAAGACGAGGCTCCACGCGTTCGTAAAGGCGGCGGCTGAATTGTATCCTCCACCCCTTTAAGGTAAGGTTCCTAAACTATCTTCTTTATTATTAGGTCACCTGTGTTTTGGTGTTATTAGGTTTTAGTGCTTTTCACGTAGGAGTGTTATTATTTTTTGGGTAACTGTCATTTACTGCCATGTTTCTACATGACAGTCCTACGTCACTTTACCAACTTGTACCTTTTGTGCAGTACCCCATCCTCCCCCACCCCCCCTGCTGAACATATGGCTCCCTAGTGGTTACGTAACCCAAGATGGCGGATTTGTTTACCGTTTACGTTTCTTAACCCCATCACAAGCAACGGTTAGTGTGCAGTTGAGGTAGCCTGTGGCAGTTGACGCGTTTTTCAGTGTTGCTTTGCTTGCTTTGCATGAGTTTAGGGTAACATTTTGCCCGTCCGGCTGCAGCTGAACTGTAATTTACCCTTGAGCTGTATGCGCCAGTGCAGGGGACCCACGGTACCGCAGTCTTCAAGTGTCAATTACACTTTGTTACAGCTGACCGACAAAATTTGACTTGAAATTTCTTGGTAATTCTAAGTTGCTTTGAGTTAGAGTTTTTTTCTATGTTATTTTACTTGTTTAAAGAATTTAAAGTCATATTTTGTCGCCGGCTGCAAATATACACGTAATTGACCTTTGAAGACCACACGACTAATTTAACGGGTAGGTCTAAGCCGGCATTCCCGACAAGCCCCCACCTCCCTCCATACTAATATGGCAAAATTGTAACCAGTAAACACCTCTAGGGCACGCATTTTTAGGGGTTTACTGGTTACAATTTTGCCGTATTAGCTATGGAGGTGGGGGCTTGCCGCGAATGCCGGCTTAGACCTACCCCACGTTAGGTAATACAAGTCAGTCTTCAAAGGTCAATGACAGCTTTAGTTACAGCCGGCCGACAAAATATTACTTTAAATTCCTCTAAAAGGAAGTAAAATAACATAGGAAAACGTCAATTGCCATAGTCTAGCTCACCGCGGACACCCGGCTTAGAATTACCTGAAAATCTTGTTCAGCAGGTCAAGTTCTATAGAAAAACGTCAACTGCCATAGGCTACCTCACCGCGGACAGCGGGCTTAGAATGACCAAATCATTAACTTATCTTATGATATCATCTCTTTAGACTGTCTTCAGTATGCTCAAGAGTAATGAGACCCCATAAAAGACTGTACCAGACTCCATACAAGCTTAGGGTAAAGGAGCCCTGCCTGTACAGTCTATATACAGTTAATATAGTCTATATACAGTCAAAATATAATTTATATACAGTCTATAAAGCCCATATACAGTGTATATACAATCTATATACAGTCTATAACTTGTAACTCACGAAGCAGAGATCGTCTCTACAAGCTTAGGCTGCAGCAGCCCTTCTATATGCTCTATAGTAAATATACAGTCTGTATGCAGTCTTTACAGGCAATTAACGGTCTATGTATAGTCTAAATACAGTCTATAATCAGTACCAACTCACGTATTAAGACGGGAACCACAGAATATTTCACAGACGTTTGCTGACAGGAGGAGGCGAAGTCATATTTAATGGAGGAGTATCATATTTGTTTATACTTTTCGACGTCTTCTATTCGACGGTGTTTCTGTTTGTGGTTTTCTTTAGAAGTCGTTTCCATCGTTTTCATTTGTTATAATAAATCGATAGGTGGATGGTTGTAAGTAATCAGTGGGAAAATAGTGAAAAATTTAGATACTTAACTAATTATTTGGATAATTTAATGGTAATTAAGGGGAATAATGGATTTTGGTAATAGCGGTTTAGTTATACGTTTTGGGCGTCGTCTACTAAACACTTCGTTTGTGGTTCAGGTTTGAATTTGATGCTTAGGATTCAAACCTAATCGATAAGAAGGGAAAAGTTATATGTAATTGATTTAAAATTAATTAAAAACGTAGAAAATTGATTTAATTAAGGAATAATTAAGCTAAATGATGATAAGGACTTCGGCCGATGGCGTCGTGTCGGTTTGTTTACAAGTTTAGGCGTCGTCTACCAGACTCCGTTTTCGTTTTATAAATAAATGAATCGATAGATTGGAGTAATTTGTGAATAATAATAAAAATGTTGATAATATGCATAATTAACTGAAAATAATAGTGCAAAATATGATGACCAATAATGATAAGGAGATCTCGGTCTAAGGCTTCGTCTCCTAAACACTGTTTCGTTTATGGTTCCGGCTTCAACTCATGTTTGGATTCAAAACTAATGAATAAAAAGGGCAATTAAATATAATTAGTGTAAATATGAATTGAAAACATTGATAATTTAGTTAATTAAAGGAAAATTAGGGCAAGGGAGGATAACGACTTTGGCATTGCTTTGTTGACGTTTTTAGGCGTCGTATACCGGATATTGTTGCGTTTGTGGTTCTGGTTTGAACAGATGTTTACATATAAAGATTATAATGAAAACAAATGAAAGTTTAGGTAATTAGTGGAAAATACGTTAATAATTGATAAAATTTAGTTACTTCAGTGAAAATTAGGGAAAACTGATAATAACATCGGCCAATTGTTACGTTTCGGGCGTAGTCTACTAAACACCTTTCTTTTGTGGTTATGGTTTGAACTGACTTTTAGAAACGAAAAATGGGTAACTGTAGATAATTAGCAGATAATATATAAAGATATGGACACTTTACTTAATTATAAGATAATTAGGGTTAATGATATTAATGACAGAGGAAAATAGGTGTTGACGTTTTGAGATGAAATAAATTATAAAGATATATAATGGAAAATTAGGTAATTAGTGGAAAATATGCATTAATGGAAAATTAGGATCATCTTTCTCTGCATCTTTCCCACTTCTGTTTGGGTCGATGTTTCCGACAGCTTTCCTCCACCTGGCTCTTCGATCAAACACATCGTCCTCTGACTGTGATTGTTTGTCTCTAAGATCTTCTCCAACTACATCTGTAATAGTCCAGGAGCATTAGTTCAAATATGGCTTCAACCCGGAACAAATTAGTAACAAGCTGAAATTTTCAGTAGGTGCTCAGGAGACCTTCCCTAATGACATACTAAAAGTCCCCAAGAATTCGCCGCGAGGGTTTTGAGAAATTCAAGATGGCGTCCAAAATGGCCATCGATATCATATTTTGTTATATCTCAGGTCTCAATCAAGATAGAAACACAAATGAAGTATGAAAATATAGGTTTTCAGACCCAAGGAATTCATTTATGTCAGTGTATGTGTGATAAATTGAGCCCGTGTCATGTTTTTGAGTTACAAGTGCATTCACACATGTAACAAGTAATTCTGAAACGCCAGAACGTTTTTTTTTTTTTTTTTTTTTGCTGGAAAAAGCAGACTGGGAGAGTCAGACAAACAAGAATCATCTGGCTAGTCTGTACCAGGATGCAGTCGATCAAGATAAAGGTGCTGCTGAGATTGATGAAGATGAAACTCTCCATGAGTTTCAACAGCTTCTAACTCACCACCTCGAGGAAGCTGCCACACAGAGCAGAACAGGCAAGCTATGGGTCCAGCACATCAACCAGGTGCTGCTCATGCTCAACTTCATCAAAGCTGAGAGAACTGGCAACTGGAAACTCCACCTCCACTGTGTGCAGGAGATGATTCCACATTTCCATGCAGCAGGTCATATTCCATACGCCAAATCAGCCAGACTCTACTTGCAGCAAATGAACTCCATTGAAGAGGTCATGCCACCTGAGGAGTTCGCACTGTTCTCAGACAAGGGGTACTTTACCATCCGTCCATCCGTAGAGCTGATGAGTTCTGGTCTGGAAACTTCTCCGACCAGACAACTGAGCAGTACCTCATGAGGATGCTGAAAACTAGTGGAGGGATGACCCATGGCAGGGGCATAACTAACAGCACCTTGACCAAATGGGTACATGCACTGCCTCGCTGCATGCCTGTGTGTGATGCCCTAGAAAAGTTCACAGGTGTTCACACCATGCCATCTGAGCAGTACAAGGATCTCCGCTCATCCTCAGGTCAAAGACAAGAATGACTATAATGTCTTTCTCCAGTGGCTAAAGGCCCATCCACCATTTGCAGGCTACCAAGCTGATCGGTTGGTATCCATAGCCACAGGTGTTGTGGCTCATACATCTGTCAATTGTGACAATGCAGTGCAGATTGGTCTTGCTGCAGCATCTAAGATAACAGGGAAATGCTTCACAGACATCACCCTGCATCGCACTGACAAAGTGAAGACCATGGGAGAAAAGAACAGCATCAATGTCAGGGGGCAGAGCACAGTGGTAAATCCCACTATATTCTTTAACCGCATCATTTGCATCTTGAAGACAAGTTCTGACGTGGATAAGTACATGTCATATGAGCTTGCTCCACAGCCCCCATCCCTCTTTCAAGATGGTGCTATGCGGAAACCAACCAAGAGTGCTCTGGGTACTGTCCTCAAGTCATTTGCTCCGATGCAACACAGCCTTCCAAACAACTGTCAGTTTGTAGTGGATGGTGGCTACTTGCTGCACTCTGTAGTTTGGCCACAGCGATCTACCTATGGAAGTGTGTGTCAGGGCTACATTGCCTATGTCCTTAAGCACTATGGGGCTGGCAGTACCACTGTTTGATGGCTACAGCACTATCTCCACAAAGGCAGCAGAGCAAATGCGCAGGGCAAAGAAGGCCACATCCAGTGACATCCTGTTTGACCAGCACATGCATACCACCACTACACAGGCAGCATTTCTGGCAAATAGCAACAACAAGAAGAGTCTCATAGACATGCTATCTAGCATGATGACTCAATCAGGCATAGCAGTGAAGCAGGCAAGTGCTGATGCAGATGCCTTGATTGTCTCTACAGCTCTATCCTTGGCAGAGTCTGGTGAACCAGTGGTTGTCGTTGCAACTGACACTGACTTGTTGGTGATGCTGGTGAACCAAGCAAGTGCAGACATGGATCTTTATATGCTAAGCTGTATGAATCCCACCACATTGTACAAGGTTTGTGATATCCAGGAAAGCCTTGGTGAGACCAGTAAATATCTGATGGTGTTACGCGCCATAACTGGATGTGACACAGTGTCTGCTGTGTATCGGCAAGGGAAGCGCAAGGCATTCAACCTGGTTCACAACAAGAAGGAGTATGACCAGCTCAAGACATTCATTCTATAATGCTTGAAGCACTCACCAACAAGTGCAAGAAGCAGGTGAAAGCTTCCTCCTGAAGTTGTATGGTGCACCTCATGGTGTGTCACTGGATGAGTTCCGCTACACTGCCTACAAACAGGCAATCAGCAGAGTATCTCTGTCCTCATCCTTCCAACTGGCAAGTTTGCCTCCGACAAGTGCTGCAGCCAAACAGCATTCCTTCAGAACTTATCAATCATACTGTCCAAGAATGGATGGGCAGGCCCTCCCAGCCAACAGCCTGGGGATGGAAGCTGGAGGACATCCTAATTCCAGTTGAAATTGACCACCCCATTGCCCCCGACTGTCTGCTCAACATGATCTCATGTGGCTGCAAAGCAGATAGCTGTGGAGCTGCCATGTGTACAAATTGCAGTGGTAAAACCTGCAAAAATGCAGCACAAATGCCATCCTTCATTGATGATGATGAAGAAACTGAAGCACCAAGACCAGTTTCTCCTGAAACTGATGACGAAGACGATGCCAAGACCATCGTCAAAATGATTTGATTTATTGATTTATTTATTGATTGACTGATTAAAAGTCTATAATTAGGACTACAGCTAAGCATTTTTTGTCTATAGTTAAGGCAATGGTTAAGTGTTGTTTCTTGCTACTGGCATGACTTTTATTGTATAATGTGTGTATGTTCAGGTTGATAAACATGTATTTTGTTTTTCTTTTTGCTAATGATTCCATTTAAAAGTCAGATAATAAAAAAATAGTTCGAGAATTGCAGTCCTTGCCCCAAAAACATATATTTAGACTAATTGTTTGACTTTCTATGATGTTCGGGGCTTGAAATATGACAAAATCTAAAATTGGCAGCCATTTTGGACGCCATCTTGAATTTCTCAAAATCCTCACAACGGATTCTTGGGGACTTTTAGTATGTTATTAGGAAAGGTCTTCTAAGTACTTCCTGAAAATTTCAGCTTGTTACTAATTTGTTCCTGGTGAAAAGCTAATACTCCTGGACTATAAGGACAGTGGATTGAGTGACATACTGGCTGGGTGTTGACTGGTTTATTGGTAGTTCCTCGCTGAGATGAATGTACAGAATCTTCGAAGATGTTATTGACGTGTGCGAGCGGTAAGGTAGCATCTACACACAGACAGAGTAAAACAGAGGTACAGATTCGGGCATCTGTGAATGGCGATATTGTAAAGTCATCTAATTCAATCATTTAAACTATGTATATAATTGTTTACCTGTTGTCAATTGTGGATCTTGTATTTCTTCTTTCACAGGCATCAAGATTGTATTCAATTTTATTTCTGTCTATTTTCACATTGTAAAGTGTACTCGTTCGCTGTATTTATTGTTAATTATTATCGACCTCAGGTCACTTATGCTCCCATTGTATTCCGCAACACGACGCCAGTCTGCCGCTATATAAACCGCCTGGATCTTGAATAAATTAGCAGTACTCTTTTACCTGCTCGTTTTTTTGCACCTCTTACAATATCAAGAGACATAATAAAGGTATATAATAAATGTATAGTGTTAAAACATACATCAATGGAAAGGCCAGGAAATTCTACGCATGGCCAATTGCATGAGATTCGAGACAGATTAATGAAATGGAGAGATGTTTGGCGTCTTCACAAACAGAAACACACATACAGTTTGATACAGAAGATTCGGTGGAACATTATGAGTACATGATTAGAATGCTTGCATGGCAATGCAAGTAGTGGTGATGGTACATAAATCAAGACAACAATGGTTAGGGAGAAACAGACGGAAATATTGTATGGTAGAAATCGCGTTCCGTCAGAGAAAGAAAACGAGATGCCCTTGTTTTGTTTTGTCCACTCCGATGGATGACGACTGACGAACACACGAACACACACGTGTCTGGAAGAGACTGCATCAGGCTCTTACAATACTCTCCTCCAAGACGTGGGTAACGTCTGATTAATCGACGTATCTGCTGGGGCATTGAAGAGTGCCGCGGCTACGCGAAGTAAGCGGGGGTAGCGCAGTGTCCATAGAGTTATAGAAAAGGACCCTAAATAGATAAATGTGAGCTCTACAGTCTTGAAGAGATTTACCAAGATTTGATATAAAAGAGAGAAATAAATAGAAATGCCCTTTTAGTCATTATTATTATTATTATTATTATTATTATTTTGGTCTATCACAGTCATCCTATTCGACTGCGTGGTTTCTAGTAGCACACTCTTCTGCATGAGTCCTGGAGCTACTTACATCTAGTTTTTCCAGATTCCTTCTCAGGGATCTTGGGATCGTGCCTAGTGTTCCTATGATTATGGGTACAATTTCCACTGGCATATCCGATATCCTCCTTATTTCGATTTTCAGGTCCTGATACTTATAAATTTTTTCTTTCTTTCTCATCTACTCTGGTGTCCCATGGTACTGCAACGTCAATGAGTGATACTTCCTTTTTGATTTTATCAATCAACGTCACGTCTGGTCTGTTGGTACATATCACCCTATCTGTTCTGATACAACAGTCCCAAAGGATCTTTGCCTGATCGTTTTCGACAAGCTACCTGGTGTTTGTTGCACAGGTTCCAGTGGAGGGTTTTTGCTACTGAATCATGCCTCTTTTTGTACTGGTTCTGTGCAAGTGCCGGACATTCGCTTACTATGTGGTTTATGGTCTCTTGTTTCATATTGCAGTTCCTGCATATGGGTGAGATGTTATTTCCATCTATTGTTCTTTGAATATATCTGGTTCTTAGGGCCTGATCTTGTGCCGCTGTTTGCATTACTTCTGTTTCCTTCTTGAGTTCTCCCCCATCTGTAGCCATTGTCATGTTTCATTGCTGGCCAGTTCTTTTGTCTGTCTCATGTGCACTGTCCGTGCATTGGTTTTGTTGTGCCATTCCTCTGCTCTGTTTTTTCATTCTGCTGTCTTTGTATATTTGTGGGTCTTCGTCTACTTTTACATTTTTCTTCCCATTTCTCCTTCAAAAAAATTACAAAAACAGAAACATATATTATTACACAATAACATATTAAACAATAACACTGGACTATTATTAGGAGTATTTTTATTTTTATTATTATTATTATTATTCAGTTATAAATTCTATTCATATGGAACAAGAGCCCACCTGGTTACCATTGACTGTATTTTGAGCTTCCAAAGAATATTATGCAAGGTGTTCAAATCAAGATCAAGTAACAGAAGGTGACAAAATGGGAAATACAGAAAGAGGAAGAGATCAGCATTGTTGGTGTCCAGATAAAGTAACAAATTAATGATATAAAATATAAGTAAAATATCAAAATAGAAGTTGAATTGTATTGGTAAAGTCACTGGACAGGCACATTCTTATCTGCACTCCTTAACTCATCTTCACTGGTTTTCAGATATTGTCCCATCCTCAGCAGAGTTGACTGTTCTGTCCTCAGTCATAGTAAACCCTCTATATTTTTTGTCCCATTTAACTCTGTATGTTTTTGCTCTTGATAATTCCGCAGGTAACCGATTGAATCTGTTTCAGATTTCTGGTCTATACTGGGATTACTTGCCACCCACTGAGGTCCTCCAAGATACCTGATTACTGGCATTGTCTTGTGTTTATGGCATTCATCAATGTTTCAGGAAGAGTCTTGGGAGAGTATCACCAAGACCTGATATCATTCTTTAAGTGATCAGATGTTTAATCTAGGTTTTCTGACATCATGCAGTATTTTGTCAGAGTTTTGAGATCCCACATAGCACTGAATTAAAGTTAAAATGGCATCTTTATTCCTTCATTCCTGTATTTTATTTTTTATTATGATCAAGATGTTTGATAAATGTCAGTTGAGATCGTTAAAATTATTTTGACATTCCGTGTTCATGAAGAGATAAATAAATAAATATATAAAGCCAAAATTGGGAATAGATAGTTAACTGTATATTAAATTTTAGTAATTATTTAATTTTCATTATTTTTATAAAATTTACCTAATTATTTTAAATGATTTGAAATTAAAAAACTAATTCAATTTTGAATAGTTCAGAACACCAAATAAATAACCTCTAAAAATTCTTATTCCTGGGTATTATATTAGTTCTTATCACAAAAGTGCATTTAGTCATAAAAAAAATTATATCAGTATTCATTTGTGAATATTCCTCAATGAAAATACCGTGAATAATGTCAACCTGTAATATGTGTT
The DNA here is from genome assembly GCF_040412425.1 of Macrobrachium rosenbergii. Classification (NCBI taxonomy): domain Eukaryota; kingdom Metazoa; phylum Arthropoda; class Malacostraca; order Decapoda; family Palaemonidae; genus Macrobrachium; species Macrobrachium rosenbergii. The sequence goes on from NC_089765.1 coordinate 578,339, forward strand.
TATAGGACTGTGTGGCTAGGGGAGTTTGTTTGCATCCAGAACCATGAATAGGCTGGTCAACTGTGTAATGAAAGGTGAAGATTTAGAGAAAAAATACTCCTTACACCAAACGGTTGAAATGTGTCACAGGCCCCTAATATGTGCTCAACACATCCATTCTTTGACTGGACGTTAATGATTCTCTTAATTCCATCTTACTTTCCTCAACCCTTTTCTCCTGACAGTTGTTTCATGGTGCTTCTTCTTCTTCTTCAAAGTGCCACATGTTTCCTTCTCTTGTTGCACCTGGTACAAACCTTTCTACTGCCAGTTTACATTTCAGCACTGAATGACCCCATCTAGCTGCCCTTTTGTGTTCCCAAATTCTATATTCTGTCCTATTCTCTGCAGAAACCTCATTGCAAATAATTACAAAATACTGTAAATAGAAGATGTAATGAAGATAATGTTGTTTGAATGTACATATTGACTGTACATTAGCAAAAAAACAGAAAAATATATAGTGAAATTTAAACTGGAAACAATTTTTGTACTGGGTACTATCAAGAGAGTTTTTTTTTTTTAAAGTGCCTCAATATGGAGTTATAAATTCAATCAGTAATGGGGCCCTAGACACGCGACCACCTGGTTACCTTTTGTGGTGTATTTTTAGGTATGCAAGCACAAAATCAAGATCACTTGGGCTCGAATGAATGGCAATCTCAGTATACCTTTCCCAGCCCTTGTTGGTGTCCTTAGTGAGAGGAACCATAACCTGAAAAACTTTTCATATGTTTACTAGAGACTGCGGGTGGTACCGGTAAGTAAACTCAACTTAGGAGAGAATTATTCTTATCATTCTTTAATGTTGGACATTGCTGGTGATGTACAATTGTTTGATTTGAATCTTTGGCAGACATTGTTTGTAAATCAGCATTTTCATCCCCGGCTTTTTTATTTAGCATTTTTAGCACTGGTTACTTCGGCCACATTTGGCAACCACTCAGGGCTGCCAAAATTTTTTAAAGAAAATTGCATCACCCATTCTGTGTGTTCGGGGTGTAGAAATTTGGATTAAAATGAAGTTTTTAGCCTTCTCAGGAAGTTAGAGGGGGAATTAAGTGATCAAATGCTTATCTAAATGCTTCAAACAGAGAAGCTAGCTGGTGAGCTTCAGCTAGAATTCCTCTTTATCCTCCCCGTGATAGTCAGGATGTTAATCTTTTTCTAATATAACCTGATGATTCCTTGATAACAAATCTTTTAAAACCTGAACAGCTTATTCGGCCAGGCCATTTGACTGAGGCCATCTTAAGGGGCAGATGGATGACAGATTTTAGTTTATGCTTGCTGAATGGATTTGAAATCTTTGAGATAAAGTGCAGTGTCTTTGTCTGATAGTGCAGTGGAGGTAGACTGTTCTACCCACTTTTCCTAATAATTCTGGACCTTTAGATCAAACTTAAGCACCAGGGAGGATGGACATCCAGAAACTTCAATTTGAGGTGAGTCAATAATAGCAGTCCTGTTGCCGCTTCCCAAATAAGATGTTAGCCCTCTAATGGGCACACCAGTCAACATGTATGTCTTCTGTATGTCAGAATGGGTTGCTGGAGGTTGGCTAGATAGTTTAACACCATTCAAGAGGTCTACTATTTGGCAAAGCTCCTTTGGCAGTTCCCAAGAAAGAGTGACTAAGATCAAGGTCCATGTCAATTTTTGGAGGAGCACCACAGTTTTTCGCATTCCGTGGATTCGCACTAGTAGGTGTTGACCATTATGGAGTTGCTTCATAACAAGAGCTCAATGCACTTCTGCCTAACTGTCTGTTACGATATAACAACAATTGCTGCATCTAGCGCCACGTTCCTGCTGTATCCTTCATTTCATACTGGCTCCATCACGGATTAACGCCACCCTAATTTATCCTCCTGGCGCCATCGCCAAAAATTGTTTCTCCTGGTGATAAAATAACACCTCTTTGAGTGTTGCGTTCTGTTCCGCTTCCTTCTTCCGTTCTTCAAGATTTGTTTTGGCATAAATGAATTAACAATTTCATTCTTGGCTTTGTGAAATTTAACTGTGATCCTCAATGAGGTAATCTTGATAAGCAATGCTCCTTCATCGATTCTTATTACCAGGAATATGTTCAATCCTGTAATCAAAAGACAAAAGAAGTCTTCCTCCATCTATCAACCTTGCATTTGCAATTTTAGTTGATGGGTTTAATCGGGGTTAAAAATACAATCAGAGAAAGATGGTCAGTATCGAGCTATAAAATGTCTGCCAATCAAATATTTTCTGGACTTATTTAGAGCAAAACAAGTATCCCCAGCTTCTCTGTCAATTTGAATAATTCATGATAATAGGACAGTCAACTTCCTTTGCTGGCTGCAAATGTTCTTTCTATTTGACACAAAGTCATTGAAAAATGGAGGAGTGGCTTGCAGGAGAGACACCCAAGAACCGGTTGTTTTCCTCCACTACTAATTTAGTCAAGAGTATCCAATGGTGGTTAAGTGACACTGGAGAATCTTTCTGTTTTTAAGGTGCCAAAGGAGATTATCTAGTTTGGTAGATGCTGGCCAGGAGGGACCATCTTAAAATCAACACCCAAAGATTCTTTTCTACATCGGTTTGATCAATCTGTAGCAAGAATGCTTTTAATGATTTTGGAAATTAATAAGACCCAGAAATGACTTGGAGCTGGAAGTGAAACTAAAAGTGTGAGGAATTGGAGCATCAACTATGGCTTTAACTTTTTCTTCATCTGTTCTCTATCCCTCTCTAGAGGAGCATTAAAATGCTAAGGAACTCTGACAGAAGTTACCCTAGAACATTTTCAAGAAACGTGAACTGAATGGTGTTCTTTCACCACTAAAGGTCTCTCGTTTATCCCATGTTCAGCTTTGTTCGTCTCCACCTATGGATAAAAATCTTTCAAGATATGGAAATAGTATCATAAGAAGCTAACTAATTTCAACATGAACAAAAGATTGCAGGCACAGTCCACCAATGCCAAAACCGTTGCCTTCAAAAGTTGCTCTATATAACCCAAATGTGTGTTAATTACCAGATATTTCCCAGGTCTTCTGGAGTGACTTCCATTTGCAGAAAGCATTCTTGAGATCAAGTCTGGTATAATACTTATGCCCAGACACATTGGAAATTAATTCTGACATATTAGGTAATGGGCATTTACCCTTCACAAGAATTTCATTTATTTTACTCCCCACAAACCCTAAGGGATCCAGACTGTCAGCTTCCTGGACAGTAACAAGAGGTGAGGCAGAACTCTGAAAATTCTACTCTTTCTAAGGCTATTCAATTCCATTCTTTTCCCTCCTCTGTCCAGGGAACCAGTGGTCTCAACCTGGCTTATTCTCTAGACTCAGAGAAATGTTGTGCTCTAGAAAAAGAAGGAACATGACTTTTTAGAGATAGAATCAGCTTGACAAGTTCTCCCCCTTTCTCCCCAGGATTTACAATTATAGTTTGTTGTACCAAAGGCAAAATCGTTCTAGATTTAACTGATGAACCTGTTTGTAAAGAAGACAAAGTTTATCTATTAAACCACCAATCAAATTATCCTTGGAGGTATCCATGACCTCAACAATGCGTGAATTCAATGTCTGAATGATTTTGTTGTTTGTACTGAAAATTTGAAACTTTGACCTTCCCAAATACTTTAATTGGCCCCAGGTTTTAACCAGAGTTTTGTTCATCAGTTCAGTAGTGGCTACATCTGTTGGGGATCAAAATCATCATTTTAATTAGAAATAGCTGAACTGGTGTCAATCTCAAATAAAAATGTGTGTATGATTCAAAAGACTCTTCAACTAAGGTTGAACAGAACTTTTGACTTCTGGTAATTTGGCAAAGTAAATCAAGTGACTCTTCATCACTGAATTAGTCTTTTGGGAGTTCAGATAACTTCAGTAGTTTTTCAGGTTTTGTCATTGGAGAGGGTGAGTCTTTCTTTGCTGAAAGTGACGATGATTTTCCAAGAACACCCTGTCACTGGAGCTGCTCTTCACTGTGGAAGTTGTCTTCCACACTGATGCTACATGGCCAGACTATATCTAAGGCCCCATTACTTAAAGACGACAGTCCCGTTCCGAATGGTTCATCCGGCCACAGACCTTACATTTTTCTCTTCAGAGGAGATAAACAGACCTCAGTTGGTGGAACCTCCAGCTCCTGAAACTTTCAGGAAGGAATTTCACTGTTCCAAAGAACCCCAACTGTCATCTTGTGTGGTAATCAAAAGATCTAGGATGGGGAGCCACTACGAGCAGCAAGGAAAACAGTTTGTATGGAAGGGAGAACAACCTTGTGGCACATCAAAAGTTCAGCTAACTTATTAAAGGAATTCATTTAGCCCTTTTTTAATTTATTTCTGTGGTAAGGAACCAAATGTTTGACATTTGTCTTCTCAGACAATACAACAGCTCTCATGTTATAAAAACTTCGCCAGGAGGGACCCAACTGTTCTTGCAATCAAAGCAACAATATCTTAAATTATTCAGTTGGAATGTGAAAGATCAAACGACGTTGATGACAAGGTTCATTCCAGGACCTCAATGTGAGGGCAGAAAGCAACAGGAGCTTTCATTAATTCTCAACAGAGTGGATCTTAAATCTGTGACTCTTGCACAAACTGTGGAATCTATGTCTGCCATATTCATAGACCTGTTTGGCTAAGAAGACAACTACAACTGCCTCTTTACTTGAAATCAACTGCCGGCAATTAACATTAGGAATGCAATGCAATGTTCTGTTCACACATTAGTCTGGACCTTTACTGCAGATTTCCTCAATCAAGATGTTGAGTTTCAGTTCTAACAAAAATGTTGTCCCACAAGGACAGGCATTTCATCCACGCTGGTCCCATCCACGTCGCCATTGTCATAACTTAAGAATGGTTCCCGGACTTGATAAGTGGATTAAATACACTTCCCGAGGCTTTTACCACCGATGTTTAGATGTCCCAGACAGCCTCACTAAGATTTCACGGAGGTTTACATCTTAATATAGCTAACACCTCAGACTGTTATTGCCGCCTCAGAGCTGCCCTTCTTTTTCAAGGAAGGTCTTCTAGAGCCATCGCTTCTTCTTGACCGTCCCCACCAGCAGTTTATCACTATGGTCAAAATAGAATGTGGTGTATCAAAGACTGGCAATTATCATCTTAAAACCACTTTAGAAGAGATAAGGCTTCCTCCTGTATCTGAGTGTGGAGAACCTGTCTTTTCATTTGATCAAGGGCCCAGAGCAATTATTATTATTATTATTAGTCTTATTGCACAAATTTTGGATATTTCAAATGACAAGGACTTGTCAGATCTGTAACAGACTTTTTAAACATTTTGGTTGCCCAGAGAAGATTGGTTTCAATTTGGATGTGGTCTTGAAATGGCTTGTAACCTGTAATTAACACCTGAATTATCCAACAAGGGCTTCTTTCAGAGACCTTCACAAGACAATCTTCTTGGTAGCTCTGGCTGTTTCAAGGAGTTCAGTTCCCGCCGGCAGATAAGAGAATAACTTGTTTTCTATGGGTAAGGCAGTCTGTTCTTCATTACTTGAAATTTTGGCAAAGAATGAGACTCCAAGCCTTGGCCGAGATCCAAACACATGCATCCCTGGTCTCTCGTATTTGATCCCCAGATGAAGAAAAACCAGTTGTAAGAGCATTAAAAATATTTGGGACTCAAGCAGTGAGAGGTCCTTCTCCTAATCTTTGGTGTTCTGTGAGGGATCCCAGTAGGCCTTGTGCATGCAAGAATGCTCTTTCCTTCTTTTTGAGAGACATGTTGTTCTCACAACCAGGTTTTTAGACGTGCAGCCTCCCCAAATTTCTAAAGTTAAAGCACATGAGGTGAGTGAGAGTTAATCAACCTCGTTGACCCCAATAAACAACACCAGATTCAATTCATTCAAGCAACATTTTGGAAATGTAGGTCAGTTCGCTTCTCAAGGTATTTTCCGAGATTGAACAATATCCATGATGGATGCAGTACCCAAGTTGGGACTGTTTGTAAAGACTGGCCTGGTGTTGGTATAAAAGAAACTATCCTTCCTTAATGCTTTCTCTTGCTTAAGGTTAGCTTGTTGTTTTCTGGGATGTCTGGGGTACATTTTGACTAGTTTTACCCAACAGTCTTAGGATTTTGATAATATTTTTAGTTTGTTTTATTGGTGACACCTTGTTCTATGTGTTTTTAACTGTACTCAACAGTAAAGGGGATTTATTTGGGGTTATCATGCATTCCACGGTGAGCCCTCGACTGGCATGTAGCCCTGGAGCACTTAACCCTCAGGTTATGTTACCTAGTTGGTGCAAGCTGAGGCTGGAGCAGATTAAGAGGCAGTATCCATCAAATCAAACCTCAACAGGTAAGGAACCATCATTGGGTTTTTATTTTCACAATTGTCTAGACTTTTCATATTAGCTGTGGCCCACCTCCATCAAGGTGCCAATGGGGAGCTATATATATAAGGGGGTGGGAGGTTATATTTACAAAAATGTATTTTTATAATGAACCATGAGGTTTTGTACATACTAACACTGGGGGTGGGGAGGATAATCAAAAGCTGCCCCTCCTCCCTCTCATGGGCAGGTATAGCATAAACATGTGAAGAGTTTGGGTTAAACAAACTCTCACTCACCTGAGAGGGCGGTGGGAAGTGGTATCAAAAAACCATTTTAGCAAGATAAAAACAAGAGCAGGAAGGCACGTCAGAGACACAGGCTGAATATAATTACCAGGTAGGAAAAAACCTCATTTGTTCCGACATGATATACAAACCGTTGGTCCTTTACATTAGGAATTACTTTCAGGCGTAGGCTGGAAATGGCCTTTAAACTATTGAGCAAGGTGGCTAGGCGGTAACTACCGCCAGGTAGGTGGGAATACCCGCCTGCTCGGATGTAAACATTCCAGTTTGCTTTCGGCTCTCATGCGTTGCTGACGTGTTTTTGGTTCTCTCTGCCTGACTGTCGTTAAGCTCTTATTATCCCGGTGGGATCTTTCTGTATTTTTCTTTATATATAGTGTTTGATATTTATTAATACAACTCACGATTTGTGATAACCTTGCATAAGCCGTCGTTCCCTGCGCTGTCTTGGGTTTGATGGCCAAGGGCGTAATTGGAGAAGCGTAACCAAGTGGTAATGCTTCTCTTCCAGCAGCCCTTTACACAAATACTGAAGGCGCCCCTGTACATTCGGGACTTAGTTTGGGACGTTTATCTTTGCTTCCCCTATCCATCGGGACGTGAGAGTTTAGTTCCCTTCTTGGGCTTCCGCCATCCGTGTATAAGGGGCATCACTACTTTCATTCCTTCTTTTGCTGAGTGTTTGTCTCCTGCCTGCGCTTAGAGAACTGCGGGCTGGTGGGAGGTTACGGGCGTCATCTGTAAGTTCCGCTTCCACAGCTCCCTTGGTGGCCTCCCCTCTGTCCTTTTTCTCTTCCCATGGGTTCTTCCTTCTCCCCTTTAGTAGATCTCTCTCCTTCCCCCTCTTGCTTGCTCGTCGGGTGAAGACCAGGGGGGAGGATCGGGCAACCTTTTCTAGAGTAACTCCTCGCTGTATAGGGCTGTTCCCCTTGTAGCGGGAGGAGCCTCCTCTACTAATCATCTTTGTTTTTCTTTCAGGTTGACAGTGAGCATCACAGACACAGCTGTAGTTGGCTGGATATCATATATCAAGAATATCTTGCATGAAGCAGTCCCAACTTTCATTTAGTGTTGCTTTGGGATCGACCACAATACCTGATTAGATGACATATTTCCACGTCGGGATCGCTCTGACTCTGTTCCCCGCCATGTAGTTGATCGCTGTCATTGCTGGTCTTCATGTATGTCTGTATGCAATGCACTGCCTCTGGCGTATCTGTGGTCCATCTGCTCCTGCTGTTCCCTGTGTTTGCTCTTGTTAACTCGACGACAGTCTGTGGGCTGCTCTTCCTGGTCTCCTGCTGCAGCCGCCCTGATCGCTCCAGTCGCTGCTGGTGACTTTCAATGACATTTCTGTCTGTTGCATTAGCTCCTGCCTTCCGAACAGCTACATAGCTCCTGCATCGCTGTCCTGATTGTGCCCGCTTCTTCTCCCTGAGTGGTCGTGCCGGGGCCACTTCCTTTGTGTTCCTGCCAGCTGCCCTGGAGGTTACGAAGGGATGTCTGCCGTCCTGTAGAAGATGTCGGCGTGAAGGTGAACCTTTGCCGTAAGCTCGCCTTGTGGAAGTCATTCGCTTCCTGGCCATTGCAGTAGCTCCTGCCTTCTGAACTGCCCCAGAGGATTCTAATGTCCGTATCCTGTAGAAGATGTCATTGGCTGTCCTGATCATGCCTGCAGTAGCTCCTGCCCTCGATCTGATGGTGGTGTCCTGGGCTGCATCCGTTGTGTTCCTGCCTGACTGCCCTGGAGGTTACGATGTTTTGTGTCCACCATCCTGTAGAAAATGTCGGAGTGGAGATGAAGGAAGCTGTCCTGTGGAAGTAGCCGCCGTCTTCTTCATCTTATCTTCAGTTTCGTCTTCTGCTGCATCTTCCCTTCCTCTCCCGAGGTCCAAGGGGGTCCTGAGAATCGGACAGACCTCAGTCGGCCAAAGGAGAGGAAGGCTGCTTCTTCCCCTTGATGCCCTTGGACGTTTAGGGACTGCCTCCTTCCAAGGAGGCAGTGGGTCTCGTTGGCTCTTCCCCGATCATCGGGTTAGGAAACCCGATTCACATAGCCATGGGTTTTGTGTTTGGGAAGCTTGTGAGCGCACAAACCTCAGTTTGCGATCCTATTCCCAGTCGTAGAGGTTCCGCCTCTAAGACAGGGGGCTGCCGGGCGCTCGTTGCATTTTAGCATTTGCTCTATTGCTCGAGATTCCACGGGAATATCGAGTATCCCGATCTGGTCTGTAAAGGTTTTCCTGGGCCCAGTTTGGGAGCAGTGTGAGAGAAAGGGCCGAGGCACCCAGGTGTCTCAGCTCTTCCTGCCAGCACTGCAAGCGCTCCCCAAGTGTTTGCCAGTGCTTGGTCAGGTTCCTATCCTGGTGTCTCGATCATCTCGGTTTGAACACCAGAAGAAGCAGGGAAGAGATTCCCTTTGGGAGTCCTGTGGGACTTCTAAGGGACTGACTCTCTTCCGGGAGACAAGTTTCTCTCGTTGGCTCTTTTCCTGTGGGATCTTGCGGCGAGAGCACGATCTCACATTCTCCTGTGGGAAGTCTGCATTTGGGGCTGGTTCTAGAGTGCAATCCTCTTAGTCCACGCCCTCATTGCCAGTCTTGGAAGTCTGTGTAGCTCGAACTGGTTCTGTGCATTCTTTCGATCTCATCAGGAAACAAAGCAGTCGAGACCCCAGGTTTTGGTGGGAGTCTCCCAGGTGTCTGGCCGGGAATTTTATGAATCACCCAGGTGTCTGGTTGCCGAGACACCACAGGTGTCTGGTTGCCGTTCCAAGACACCCAGGTGTCTGGTTGCTGGGGCACCCAGATGTCTGGGTGCCGGGACACCCAGGTGTCTGGGTGCCGAGACCCCAGGTGTCTGGTGCCGACACCCAGGTGTCTGATGACTGCCAGGTGTCTCCATTCTGCCCGCCAGCTGCTTGCTTGCTGGGCTTCATTCTTGTGTCTTGAACTTTAGGGTTCGAGCATGCAAGATAGCAGACACAGAATTCCCCTTTGAACCTTCTTCTCGAGGGCCTTGGCTGCCTCGAAGGGTTTAGAGTTCGGGGAAACTAGCAACTGTTCATGGTAGATGAGTTCCGGCCTGCCCAGTTCCGAGTCTGGCTTGGCTCGGTTCGATTGGTTGCCAGACTGGCTCGGCCCGACTGGTCACGGCTTGCCAGACTGTCTCGCTCGACTCGGCTTGCCAGACTGGCTTGGCTCGTTGGCTCGCCCGCCCGCCTGCCTCCCAGTCTGCCGCATACCAACCAGCTGGATCGCGTTCGTGATCGGATCGGCTCGGCTTCGACCCTACTCGGTTCTTTCGATTCAGGTTCTGGGCTATGTTCGAGTGAATTTTTTGCTCTTCCCAGGAAAGCACTTTGCCACGGCATAAGTGCTCTTCCTTTCCCGATGTGGCAGTATCTGGCCTGGCAATTATGGCTCACGGTCCATCTCCGCTTATCATTCTGGCAGGACAGGTGGGCTACTCTTTCTCCCCACCTGGTTGCTCCTGTGCCTTTGGCTGCTCCGAGAGGGTTTGGGGACCTGACCTCGATCCTGAGGAAGATTTTCTTTTAGAGTCAAAGAAGAGATCGCCTGGCGTGCGTTGTCTTTGTCTTCATCTTTGTCGTTGTCATCTTCATCTGAGAAGGGTTTTCATGGGATCTCCTCCCTCCAGGCTCTCCAGCCAAAGGAGAGGAGTACTGGGGTTTCCCGCCTTAAGAACTTGCCGAGACTTCTTCAAGATGATGCCCCCTTCCTCAGGGAACTTTTTAATGATTCTTGCTGGTTCTTCCTGGGACAGGACCGGATCCCCAATGAATAACCTTCATCACTTGCAACCCTTGCAGTTTCTGAGGGGCCAAGAATGTCAGGGACCGACCACGGTCCTGTCTTCCGAGAAACGCTCTGACCTGATGGATTCTTTTCTTGATGGAGTTAATTCAGGTCGAAACACCAAACTTCACCCCTGCCTCGGCAGAATATGAATTTTCTTGCCTCGGAGGGTCTTGCTGACCACAGTTTTTGGGCAATTCTGGTGCTAAGAAGAAGGACTTTGTCAATATATATAATCTCCAGTTTATAAGTCCCATATGGCTATACCCTTGGGATAATATAACCTTTACTTGGTTCTGCCTTTCTTTTCTGAGATTTGCCAGATATATATGGTAATCAAGGTTCCCACCAGGGCACTATTATTGTCCTTTGGACAATGGCCAAGAATTTTGGGTCTTATCATTTCAACTCGACCTTGGGTTCAAGCCAGCCCACCTCAACTCCTTAGCTAAGAAGTCCTAGGCTTCAGAAGAAGATTGCAACTGCTGATGCCTGGACAAAATGATGCTATATCGAATATATCTGAGCTGGCATATAACATTCATACAGACCTAGGAATGGATTCCTTCAGGAGAAGTATCTATTTCCCTATAGGTCTAAAATTTTTTCCATCGCCTCTCCCGTGCTCCCGATTATAAATGCCAGCCGGCTAGAGCTAATTGTCTCGGTTCCCTGTCATCTTGCAGAAGCTTCCCCATGGTCGAAAATGGAAGTCTGCTTCCTTTGCCCATTCTTTCCTCTTGAGGTATGAGGAAAGAGTTAGGCTAATGCTTGATTATAGAACCTTCGAATATGCCTTCATATTTCCCTCAAATCTTGTGTCTACTCACAGATTCACAGGTTGAGAATAGGCGCACACTGGTAAAGACCTTGTCTTGAATTTGTATACCGAGATGATTAGTACCTTCCGTCACCGTCCTGGGCTCAGGGCAGCCTTTTGGCCAGCATAAATCCAGGATGGGTTTTATATACTCACTGGTTTCATTGAACAATAAAACCACAATAGTGACTTTTTATATACAAACAGGAGGCAATCGTTTTTCCCCTGCTTTATCTCGACATTTGAAGGTACTAGTGTTGTTCTATTGCACACTATATACAGCTCAATTAACCAGATGCATCCCTATATGGGGATGTATTGGTATAAATATAATATGGCCTCGGGTTTGAGTATCGGGACAGAACATGCTGCTCACTCTTTTTATATAAGACTCATACAGAGACTGCTGACTGAGAATCCCTACCGTCCTTCTGTTGCCTCCCTGCACACAAGTCAGTAGTGTTTTCGATATCCTCATACCAGACCAGGGGGTATCTGTTGAGGCATGCTGTCTTTTATGAAAACTATGATATCAACGTTTTTCCCTCCGTATTTATCCGTTTATATAGGGGTTCACAAACATTGCTCACCCGAGTTACAGACAAATACTGGAAGACTTATCCTTTAGGAACTGATTGCCGAGGCATTGAGAAGAATTCCGCTGACCCATCCTCCTGTGCAGCTACACAAGAAGCGGTTCTTGAGGCAGTACATCCCTGTGGGTTCAGGACTGGGAGACTTTCCAGCTTTCCTATATAAGCACAGGCTTATATATGGCGGCAACAGATATAGCTGGATATCCCTTGAAGTCCTCTGCAACACTGTCCCAGGGACTGGATCCGTCTTATATATATGGTGGTGTTGTTGTCGGAACTTCTTCCCGGGTCAGAGTCGCCTTATTCAAGTCTGGTACTTATATATATCTTCTCCGCCGAGGGCTGCTTCTCTCCCTTTCAGTTTTGAAGAATGTATATAATTTATATAGTCTTTATCTGAAGTAGCCTATCGTCTCCTTAGTCGAGAGTTAGCTACGGATATATAAGCTTCTTCATATCATGCTGTCCCAGGAATATTTCCTGGGTGGCATTGCCTCAATAGGGTTCCTGTCCGTGCTCTGCACTATATATTATAGAGTTGTCGGATAGAGATATGCCCTCTTAGGTCCATCTCTCATATTTACCCTGGCCTATGGCGTAGAAGATGGAAGAACAGGGTGGGGATCATCCTTATCGGATTATATAGGTGGACTCAAATCCATTGGCATCGACTGTTGGGTTAAGTCCTAATTGTTCCTCCTCCTTGGACTTTGTATAATGATCCAGATCATTCGTTACTTTGTCCTATTGGGAGCTGTGGTACTTTCGAAGGTTCGACATTCCTAACCTGGATGTCGTCAACGTTTCCAGTACTGTCTCTCCCAAGGAAGAAGTGTCTATAGGGCACATCTTCCTCCTGACTTATGAATATATCAAGGAGGTACTATGGCAGCTGATGACAACGATATATAACCTTTCACCGAGCTCACAAAGTCGATGGCTTATCCATCCCTCGCATTCGGAAGAATATATCGGTACCACAGGAGCTGAAGGCGGGTGTGTGGTCCCAACAGACTACCTTCACCTCCTTCTACCTCTGGGATGTTGCACACAAGTCCTTGGACACTTTTTCCTTGGGTCCTGTGGTGGCTGCTCAACAAGTTGTGTAGCTTATCCAGCTCCCTATAATGGACAGGATTGCATCTCGCCTATGTTGTATATATGTGATGGGGAGAATGGAGGTTGATGACTGGCCTCTCTTCTTTCTCCCCATCCTGGCTCTCTTCCCACGGGCAGGAAGCGGAAATGCCGTTACATCCTGGACCGGGCGATCGAGGCAGATAAGCGCATAACAGGAGCTCCCTGTTCTATTTCCGTTAAGGTTAATAGAAGAACCCCACTCCTTCCTCTTGCAAGGGGAGGAAGGAGACCATGACTATGAGACAACCCAATGCTTGTATTTGCCTTATTGTCATCCGACGTCAAATTATTCCCAGCCTACTTTGCATGAACTGATATTTCCTCTTTCATATAAAGGGACCCAGAAGTCTGACAACTGATCCTGCGTTTCTTACAACCCGATCTTTTGTCAGAGGTAGTTTTTCCTTCCTCGCTCTACGACCAGGAAGGGAAGACAAGGTGGTGAACTCCAGTCAGTTCAGAGAGACTTTCTCAGATTAATGTACCTCCAATAAGTGAGTCTCCTAATGTAAAGAACCTGAGGTTTGTATATTGTGTCGAACAAATAATAATTTTAAAAGTAAATTGTATTTTTCCTAACTATACAAACCCGAGGTCCTTATATAGTATGCCCACCTCATGCCACCCTCAATCTGTACCTGGGCCGAAAGGCAAACTGGAATGTTTACATCCGGGTGTAGGTATCCCGCCTACCTGGAAGGTTACTGCCTAACCACCTTGTTCAAGAGTTTAATATATATTTTCAGCCTATATGAAAGTATCTCCTAATGTAAAGGACCTCGGGTTTGTATAGTTAGGAAAAATACAATTTACTTTAAAAATTGTTATTTTATTATAAAAATACATATTGATTTTTGCAAGGCATCTAATGCAGTACATGAGTCTGGTTCCTTATATATTCGTATTAGGAGACTTAATATTTCCATAATGCTCTGGATGTTATCATTGGTGAATTATTATTCTTATTCTTATGATTATGACTATTGTTATTATTACTATCATTATAAAATTAGTTGAATATCCTTCTTAGTTATAGAAGGGCTTTTAACCAGAGATGTTCTTTTCCCAGTATGATTTTTACTCTCAGAGTAATTATTATTATTATTATTATTATTATTATTATTATTATTATTATTATTATTATTATTATTATTATTATTATTATTCAGAAGTTGAAGCCTATTCATATAGAACAAGCCACAGGGGCCATTGACTTGAAATCAATCTTCCAAAGATAGTGGGCAAGGAAATACAGAAAGTTACTCTGATTAAAAAGAAAAGTAAAGTAGCAAATAAATAAGTAAAAATGTGAGTAAATGATTAAAATACAAGGATAGTAGTATTAGGCTCTTAATGCATTGCATCTCGCTTGAACTTTGGGGTTCCAATTCCATATACATCCTCAGGGACATTGTTCCACAGTCCAGTGGTGTGATTTATAAAGGACCTCTGAAACTGAGGAGTTCATGATTAGCCACATTTATATGCATATAGGTGCTGCTGTTCAGCGAATCTATTTATAAATTTGATGTAATTATCACAGTTTTAGCATTAAATACTAAATTACGGTACACTGTGCGTGACTTGCCTCTAGATATCAGAGTGAGAGGTTTTTTATTGTTTCTTGAAATTCTGATGTTTTTGCTGCCAGGTATTTTTGTGTAGGGATGTATGGTGGTTGGTTGGAAAACTGTTGTCAGGACCTTATAAAATATCACTTTTTGTGGCAGGATTATTCGTCCATGTTTTCAAAATTATTGTAAATTCCCATCCCCTCCCCCAAACCTCTCTTTTGCCAATTCTAAGAGGTCCATAAAAGCAATAAAAAACTACTGTCCAAAATCTTTGGTTATCTCTTCCTGAGAATTGTGCTCATCAGTTCAACACCAGTCACTCGCATACTGTCCACCCCCCCCTGACCCATTGTCTGTAGAGAACCATTACAACATTAACAGTAACATTTACAGTATCTTAGATGGCTGCCTCAACAGCAACTGGAAGGAATGAAAAGGTTTGGACATTAAGTTTAAGGAATATTCTTACTCGACAACATTTTCTTTAGACAACTTTAATTCAAAAATCAGAATATTGTGAGGTGGTTACAAAATCTCCTTTAAATTAAAAATCCCTTGAGCTCACTAAGAAGAGCTGTCTTGTACAGACTGTTTATCCATGTGTTGGTGTTACTCTTTGCATTCCCAGCAGCTGCTGCAGAAGCTTTGGTGTGTGTGTGTGTGTGTGTGTGTGTGTGTGTGTGTCCCTAATGGACCACAAATTCTGCCAGCATTTTTGATGATCCAGATGTATTCACTTTTTGAAAGGACGAGTGCCTTAATTTGTAACTCACTTGTGATTTTGTTTTCCACAGCCCTAAACCTTCCATCGTCTATAAAAGCAATCAACACTTTCTTAAGAGTTGTCCCTTTGTTCTCTCTCCCTCTCATATCCTGTTTCCTCTGGCTTGCAGTATAAGGACCCTGAGCTCATTGTCTATTGACATTTGCAGGCTCAACACACTAAGCTCTTTTTGGCCTCTGCACTTGAAAAAGTATCACAGCACTCTTTACATTATTTTATCTTCAGTCCATTTCACTGATTTCAAGCTTTGAAGTTACAAAGTGTTGCTGCATATTCTCTTAGCTCATCCCAGGTGTTGGAGCGTTCTCTGTTTCCCATCATGATAATCGTTAAATATTAGCACCAACGTAGTGGACGAATATATATTATTATGAACTTCTCAGTTCCAGAGGTCCTTTATTCCTCCTCACACCTTTGAACTGTGGGACAGCCTCCTGAGGACGTCATGCAACAGGAACTCCAAAGTTCATAGGTAATGATGCAATGCATTACTACCCAAATGCTGTTCTCCTTGCATTTTAATACATTTGTATAATTTATTAATTTATTTATTTTTTCTTTTGATAGATGAGATCTCTTCTTTTTTTCCTTTCCTGGATCCTCCTCTTACTTCTTCCTAATGAGCACCATATTCTTTGGAAGCTTTAATCTCAAGTCAGTGGCCCCTGTATATATATTGTTGTTCCATATGAATAGGGTTCATCTTCATCTTCTGAATAATAATCAAAGTAATTGTGATTTCTTCTTATTTGCTTAGATGTGAGATGAGTTCTCTCCTCAGTTCTGTCTTGTGAACTTCCTCTCTGAATTTCGTCTTGTTAAGATCTTGTTCCTTTGCATTTTTTTCTGAGAAACTGATTCGTAATTGGCACATTGTGCTAAAAGGTATATATCTTCATTATTGTCCAGCCAGATTTCCTTATTATTATTATTATTATTAGAATCAGAATGAAGATGCATCTAGACTGACATTATTATTTCTCACTAAAGATCAACCAAATTAGCTGAAAATTGCCTTTATGATGTAGATTGGTGTAACAATTGATTCTTGAGACTATTAAGCAAAGTTTGATATTGGTTTCAATGAGTAATATTCATTTGAAATCTTTAAAAACTTCATACAAGTTTATTAGCTGGATGGTGTTGACTAAACTTTCTGCAGGTATTTAACTAGTAAATACCTTCAGAATAATAAAATAACTTTAATATTACTCTGAAATAAAAAAAATTAGGTTTAGTTATTACTGGCCCAAAAAGTCCCTTGTAGAACTTATGTTCTTCATGGACTTGGCAGGCCAGCTCACGAAAATTTTAAAAAAATCCAAGAACCGTGGAAAACATTTTAAAATGAAGTTAGAAGACTGAATATTTGACTGGTAGTGTTGCTAGATGAGGTGAATGTATGTTTAAAATCTTAAAAAGATTGGATAAGTTTTTCTATCATTACTTTTAAGTTTTAAGTTAAGCACTCTGTAACTATCATTGCTCATAAATGCCTTTGAAACAATGGGAAATGTGTGGGAATCTTGATGCAGCGATTGTGGGGTTATATACTTTGAGCTCAAATAACAGAGGGAACTTCATAAAGTGTTTCAGCTTGACTTTTATTAAGCAAAAACTATAGACTTGGATCATTTAACTGAAATTCCTGAATGTAATCACTGGTGTTCCTCATGGTAATGCTTTTGGTCCAAGTGTTATTTATGCTATGTAAACAAAATATGAGGTTTAGCATTGAAGGCAAGATTGTTACACATACACACATGATGATGTAATCTATCTGTACCAATGTATATATCCAATGATATTACTTGTCAGATGATATTAATTTTATTAGCAATATGTACTTGAATCGCAAAGATATGTAGCGATACAAATACAATTAATTGCAATGCATGGGTAATAGGCTAGCATAAAACTTTATTTCAGTATTTTTTTAGAATGATGGTGAACTAATACAACCGTTATAATTTCGGTATTATTTTTTACAGTTTTTTTTTTGGAATATGTGACGGTTTCCTTCGGTAAAATAGATGGTCTTAGAAATTAAAATTTATTTTTTACCATGAAATAGTTGATACGTTTTCCCACTGTCGCATATCATTGTGCTTCCAGGTTTGTGAACAGCATTTTCATCCTGATGATATTGTGATGGAAACTTCTATTGTGGATGAAAAAACTGGAAGGAAAATAACTACAAAATTAAAGCATCCATATATCAAAGAAAATGGTGTTCCCACAGTGTTTCCAAACTATCCTCAATATTTGAACCTAACTGGACATCAAAGAGAGTCACACGATTCTAAAAGACACAGAGAGTAGAAGAAACCGCAATCAAAGTAGCAACTGAAAGCAGTATATTGGATGCTAAGGAATACGAAACGCAAATTGGATTTAGGGATTTGCAAGAACTTTCGAGGAAACTTAAGCTGGATAAGAAGTACTGGGACGTAATTCACAAAGAATCTTATCTCTTGATTAGTCACATTTCACTTTCACCGTCTCCTAATATGATGATGTCTGTACTGATACAGTAGATACATCCTGATAAATCTGTCCAGGCGTATATCGATAATGCACCCGTACGTGAGTTGCACGACTATATCATTCCTTCTCATGTGCAAGATACAAATACCATGGAATCATGTTACAGGAAATGAGAAAGTATGACAGACAAAGTAGCTCTTCCATAAACCCAGTTGCTATTATTCAATTAATTTTAACTTTTCTAATCACTGTAATAGACCAACCATTCAAGCATTCAATGACTTTGAAATTTATCTTTGAGCAACTAAACTTGATAACTCAAAAGAGCATTCAGTATTCCACAGATCTTTTGGTTTCTTCATCTTTGCTATGCAATATTTCACCTCGAGGTTACAGATTCTTTAGGGATAGAAGATGATGGTTCATTTTACCCAGTATGTCAACGATCAAGCGGGTTTTTATATCTAAGCAACTTAGTCCAGAAATAGAGCAGTATATATGATGATCATTTTCTTTCGTATATCAGGCAAAAATCAAAATCATTACAACTCACAGACAAAACATTAATGATTGACGAGATACATTTAAAACCTTTTTTGGATTATAAGGGAGGTGCTGTAATAGGATCTGCATTTAACAGCAATGAAGCAGCAACCACTGCATATGCTTTCATGATAGGTACTGTTCTATCAAAATTTCGAGATGTGGTACATATTATTCCGGTAAAAACTATAAAAGCAGAAACGCTATTCCATGTTATAAAAAAAGTAATACTAGGGTTGGAAAAAATTGGATTTAAAGTAGTCAGTGTCATTACCGATAATAATGCGATAAATGGAAAAGCGATGTCGCATTTTGCAACCCCACCAAAGCTGTCAATTGCCTACCCGCATCCGGCTGCAAACTGCAGACCTTTGTTTTTCTTGTTTGATACTGCACAGTACACATACTGAAGTGTGTCAGAAATAACTGGTTGGGTCTCAAAGATGAATCCAAAACAATGGTGTTTCCAAAATTTCCATTCAGCGAAATTTGTAGCGAACCTGGAAATCATTAGAGGATTTGCATTTAGTAGAGTCAGAATTATTGTTAAGACAAGCTTATAAGTTAACAATAAAAGCATTGCTGCCATCGACATTTGAAAAACAAAACATGAATTTAGTCCTAAAAATTTTTAATGAATATATTATTCAAGCCATGCGAAATATTGAAAAAGAGAAAAAATTGCCTAATTACAATGATACAGCAAATTTTATAGAGATTTTTTTGATTTGGTGGTCAATAGTTAATGTAAAGTCAATATTCAAAGGGAAAAGAATTAATATTGAATACTATACCCCACTTACGTGTGATGAAAATTAGAAAATACAATTTTCTGTTAAGATTTTTAGACTGGTTAGATAAATGGGAGAAAATTCCAGGAGGAAAATTAACGAGGGAAACATTCACATCATTAAAGCACACAACGTATGCAATTGTTGAATTAACCAAATATTGTAAAGATGAGCTTAATCTGAATTATATTCTTCCAGGAAAATTTCAAACAGATCGTTTGGAATTCAGGTTTGGGGAATATCGACAACTTGCTGGGGGAAATTATAACATATCAGTTAGGCAAATGTTTGAATGCGAGAAGAAAATTAGAAAAATATCATTAATGAAAATGGTTTTACCATTCCAGGGAAAAGGTATCACACTAAAAAAAATTATTGAGATAAATTGGGCGAACATGAATAACTCTGAAATAGATGAATCTTCTGATATTAATATTAAGATAACACAACATGATATTGAAGGATGTAATGGCGTTCTTCCTGTTATAACTTATTTAGCAGGTTACTGTTGTTACAGTGTAAATAAAAAAAATGAAATGCAAATAATGCTTAGAGACCTTAACAAGAGCTGAAGTTACCAATGAAGAGAAAGACCATGATTCGAATTTAGATTATACAAAGGGCGTCAGCAGAGGGATCTTGTTTTTCCCTGACAGCGCAACAATAAATATAGTGAGATACAACTACATAATTGTAAGTAAACTCACTCAGAATGACACTTTCAAATCTTCAAGAAACCAGAGGCAGCTTGTTATGAATATCACTCTCGATATTCTAAAGGAAGATGATGCTCATTTCCATTTGGAAGAATGTGAGATACAATGTCATCCTTTAGAGAAAATAGAAAGATGATTGTCTGGTCATCAATGAATTCTCTCTTAAATAACTATTGTCAGAAGGTAAATGACTCTATTCAAGCACAAAAAAACACAGGTGTCTAAAGAAAAGAAGAGAAAACTGCATAATTATTATTTTATTGCATGTTTTTAGTATATATATGTGTGTGTATGTATACATGTTTTTTGTAAGAGGTCAGGCCCATACACACACATACACATACACACACACACACACACACACACACACACATATATATATATATATATATATATATATATATATATATATATATATATATATATATATATATATATATAATCACTGCAGACTAGGCCTATAGGGGAACTGCAGTATAAAAATAAAAACGCGTCATGCTAACTACCTCTGGGGTGATGGGGAAAAGTTAGCTAGTTAAATGTGTAGTTTCCATTTATTTCACATCAAAATTTACTTTTGCAGAATATATGCCCTCTCTCTCTCTCTCTTTCTACAGTATTTTTCACTCATACCGTATAGCATATACATACATACACACATACATATACATATATATATTTATATATATATTATATATATATATATATATATATATATATATATATATATATATATATATATATATATATATATATATATATATATAATGTGTTTTATGTATGTATGTGCGAATGCATAAAACCTTCAGGTAATGAGTTCCTCACAGACTTACAATGTCACCAGCCCGTCCCAGTGTTTGATAGCCAGCTCAGCCTACTTAGAACAATGCGGCCGGAGGGTGAAATGGCCTTGTACTCTCGGTGGCCTCGGATGAACCCTGTTCATATTGAACAAACCCACAATAGGGGCCATAGACTTGAAACTGAAGCTTCCAAAGAATATGATGTTCATTCGAAAGAAGTAACAGAAGGTCAAGGGAAATACAGAAAGAGGTCAGTTATCATTAAAGCAGATAAGTTAAGTTAAGTATATCTTAGTGTAACCAGACCACTGAGCTGATTAACAGCTCTCCTAGGGCT
The DNA here is from genome assembly GCF_040412425.1 of Macrobrachium rosenbergii. Taxonomy (NCBI): domain Eukaryota; kingdom Metazoa; phylum Arthropoda; class Malacostraca; order Decapoda; family Palaemonidae; genus Macrobrachium; species Macrobrachium rosenbergii. The sequence continues at coordinate 599,408 of NC_089765.1, forward strand.
GGTCCGAAGGATTAGATTTATTTTGCGTGGCTAAGAACCAACTGGTTACCTAGCAACGGGACCTACAGCTTATTGTGGAATCCGAACCACATTATGACGAGAAATGAATTGCTATCACCAGAAATAAATTCCTCTAATTCTTCATTGGTCGGTCGGAGAGTCGAACGCTGGGCCAACAGCGTGCTAGCCGAGAGCTCTACCCACCCTTCCAGTGAAGAACTATTTATATAATAAATTAACAAATTAATGAATAAATAAAATAAAAATGTAAGTGAATTATCTAAATAAAAGGAGAATTGTATTAGGGTAGTAATACACTGAATCTTCCCTTGAACTTCAGAAGTTCCAATTGCACGACATTCTCTGGGAGGCTGTTCCACAGTCCAATGGTGTGAGGAATAAAGAACCTCAGGAACTGAGAAATTCAATACCGAGGCACATTTACTGATACTGGTGCTGCTGTTCAGAAAATCTGGTTGCTCTCGCAGGAAAAGGGGACCAAGGATCAATTGTGAATGTGAAAGATCTTTGTTAAAATACAACTTGTAAAAAATTGACAAAGAGACCACCCATCAATGGTCCAAGTCATAACTGCTAATGTTAGGAAACAGAAACCTACCACCACAAACCAGACATCCACACTGGAGAACAGTATTCTAATACAGGAAGGACAAATGACCTAAAACAGTCTGCACTGATTTTATCACCATTGTTAACATATATATATGCGGCCTTATGAACAATACCTAACTTTCATGTGGAATTTGCTGGAACTTTCATTAAACTTTTCTCAAAAGTAAGATGAGAGTCAAAAGTTACACCCAGAATAGCAGAGTCCCATCCGTCTGAGGGGGAGGATGGGGTGGAAAATCTGGATGAGATCTACTAATCAATAGTGTTGTTGCTCTACTGGAGTTCATCCTCATACACCACCGACTACACCATTCACTGGTCTGGTCCGTGTCCCGATTGAGGCTGAGGGCAGTTTCATTTCTCAAAAGTGGAGACTTTGCTACACCCACAATTGTTGCTTCATCCACATACTGAATCTTGTTTTCCAGGCCATCAACCATACCGCTTGTATACACTAAAAATAACAGTGAACAAAAACACTACCCTGTGGAACCCCAGACACAATAGGTCTTGGTTCACTTAAGATCCCATGAACAGCAACTAGCTGCTGCCTACCTGTAAGGAAATCTTGAAGTAATCCTAAAACATATCCTCCCACTCCAAGATTTTGAAGCTAGTGATTTACTAAATTGAAAGCAGCACTAGAATCTATTTGGATTACTTTGCACTCAAAACCCTTATCAAGGTTCTCTTGCAAATGGCATGTCAAGTCTAAAAGAGCAGGTACCTAACTGCTTCCTATATGCATATTGACTATCTGCTAACAAACCTTTAGATTCTACATACTTACAAAGTGGCTTAAAAATAAGTTTTTTCAGCAACTTTGGAGAGCACGTGAAGAATAGAGATTGGTCTGTAGTTACTGCAGTCTGCAGATATGCCACTCTTTGGAACAGGCAATTTATTGCTATGCTTACGCTCATACTCTTAGGTACTATGTCGAGATAAAAATCAACAGAATCTACTGTAGGGTAAATGACTTAATTGAACACTGAAACATTCAAAGATAGGAGGTATCTAACAATGCATGCTTAAGTCTAACCACAAAGGGAGATGCTATTCAGCCATGAAACATCATGAAGAGTCAGATGACCAAGAAATGATTCACATCCAAGATTTTGCCACTCACACACATGAAAGTTGCTTAATGTTGAAGGAAGCCCACTGGTTACCTCCGAGAGGGAAGCTACATGGAGACATGTGGTTTCCAGGGACACTTTTCCAGGTTGATGTAATTCTCATCAAAGGCTCAAAAGTTAGACTGGAGGGATCTTCAACAAATTGGAGCAAGTTGCTGTACCTGATATCATTCGTAGTAATTTTAAAATCAAATGCAAATTTGAGAAAAAAAATATAAGCAGCAAAATGGGATGATTTTAATTCTTTAATGTGAAACTATATCTGAAGAAAGTAATGAAGCATAAATGACCCATTACGGTGCAAGAAAAATAAAGGAACATTCAACTGATGACACTTGGCCCTTGGAGTGCACTCTCTCTCTCTCTCTCTCTCTCTCTCTCTCTCTCTCTCTCTCTCTCTCTCTCTAGAAGGTAATGGGCCCACCAGACGACTGATAGAACCAGACAACCTACCAGCTCCTGAAAAACATGCCAGTACCACAAACAGTCAATTATACTTCTAAAGGGAGAACTGATACTGTGTTGGTCCACTGGCGTAGATTACTACTGAAAAACTTGGTACAGTATAGCACTGTCCTTTGTCTTCCGACAGAAGTCAGTAATGTGGTCAGGAACATTCAGATTAATGACTAGACAAGTTGATGACAGTGCAACCTTGCAGCATAGTGAAGTCCTCCATTCCTCAGTAGTGCTTTTGCGTGAGGCCAAACACCTCATGGAGTAGAGCAGACTTTTACCTCAGTGCAGCAAATATTTCTGTGATATCAGTTAACAACTGTCCCATAATTATGGACACCTAAGGTGTATCAGAGATACTCTTTGGGAGACCAACTCCACTGACATACACATTTAAACAATCATGACATTCAGGAATCACTGAGGCTAAATGTAGATGCTTACAAGACTTACATGGACAGAAATTTACTCATTTCAACTTTAAGTGCATCTCACTGGGTTTTTGTTGAGACATTCTCTCTCTCACTCTCTCTCTCTCTCTCGTTTTATGAAGGCAAGTATTTTGGGCAAATATATGAAAAAAGAAAAAACAGCACAGCCATAACATGGCTGAAAAGCCCAGTGCTGACCGTAGCATTCTACTGGACAAGAGGACACTTCCACAATACCTCTGGAACAAGAGGGGGAACACAAGGATCCAAGAGAGGGGATACAAGACAGTCATCTTAAACATCTTTTGGCCAAACGGCTAACACAGCCACCAAGTTTACCTCTAAATAGAGGGTAGCATCAGTATATGCATTATTTGTACGCATATAAACTTTCCTTATGCTCTAGTGTCTAATAAATTTATATCAACCTGTAATACTGAGAGGAGTCACTCGCAAACCCAAAGGCTATATGTACGCTACTGTATATCCTTCAACCGTGAATGATCTCAACCTCTTTTTGAATCCCAGAACATTTCCAGCATAAATAGAATGTAACATAACTCTCAACAACTCACAAGACCAAGAACACCTTCAGCAGAGAGGATTAGCAAGAAACAGTACACAGATGAAACCAGAGTTCCCTGACCTCTGAGATTTCCTCAAATCAACACAAGCAATTTACTCGAGGAATCAACAAAGGCAACTCCTGAAAATAAAAAAGCACAAACAAAACTACTGTATTACATCTTCATACCCAGTTCATTCATTATATCTTCATACCCAGCTCATTCAAAGCTGCCACGAAGTGAAGACTGAAGGGGGAGGTGGGGATGGTGTTGGTCACATGGCCCTCTAACTACAGATGTCATAGGAACATCTCTAATACCTGCAGTGTCCTCCCCTTCCTTCTCTACAAAGGCCCACATCTTCTGCACATGTTCCATTAAGAGTCCCTTTCAGCCACAGTATCTGAGAAAGATTTTTCCCTAAATCAGGGATCCCAGTCATGGCTAACTGTCAGAAGGACTACTGAAAAAAAAGACAAACAGGTCAAAATCAGTTGTCAACACAACAGTATTTCCTAATGACAGCTCGAACTAACTCCACTATATCAATACTACTCTATTCCCTCCTATTCCAAGTTAATCTTCTCTATTCTCACTCAAAGTGGACATCATGCTACTTGTGTACTTCTCTTCCATTACAACTTCAGCGCAGTATTGGCTTGAGCTAAGAAATTACTCAAGTGTTTGCCAAATCCTCCTCAGACTTCAGTCTAAAACCAAACTTTGCTTTTAGGTAGACAGGACATCATACGAAGCTTAATAATTGTGGGATTAGTGATCATAAGTCAGTCACTTAACTGGATATACTGCCAAAATCCTGTTGTATGGAATTAATTAAGGAATACTATCAAAGCAGCATTTCCAATAGTAAACAAACAAGACCTCCTCTGGCAATGACCCTGACACCCTGCATGTTACATCTAACACCTGCAGTGAAGGACAGGAATTCAGTTTGCTTTCATCTGCTCTTATCATAACGGATTCTTCGAGGAATTCATTCTACAAGCTGTGAACATTTCCTTTTCCAAAATTAATATAAGGTAAAAGTGAATAATCCCATTAAAAACTGTGTACATAATTCACTTGGTTGGCACTTGAAGCTATGAAGTGCAAGAAAATGCAAGTTGAATTTCTAAGCAATGTTACAGTTTATAATCTCTATTGTAGCCATTCCTACTTTCACGCCCAAATGCACTTGGTTGGTTGGTTTATTATTTAAAGAGGATTCTATAAGTATGAATACGAGAATTTGAAATCTACCTAAAACGTGAACAGGTGAACCAATTGAAGTAATGTAATACACATATAAAAGGGACAATACATACTGTACAGAAAATGGTTCCCAACTCTCATTCATTTTGAAAGGTGATCAGGAATTTTGAAAGTAACCCAGGACAAAGTCTACAACTCTCCTATTCCAACTATAATAATAATACACACACAATAATAATAATAATAATAATAATAATAATCTATTCCTATATATCAACAAATAATAATAATAATAATAATAATAATAATAATAATAATAATAATAATAATAATAATAATAATAACAGAATTTGATTGTTTTCATGGTCCTTACACACAAACCCTTTCTTTCCTGGACTGATCAACTTCAAACCATACCTTGCTGTGCAACAGAGGTGTGCCCCAACTGGAATTTTCAGGCCAGAAGGAAGTACTCCTCTACAGCAAATTGGGGCACTTAGTTTTGGGAACATGAAAATTCCAATTAATCTTTAAAGCACAAAGATTAGACCTCTCATTTCAATCAAGCAGAATGCTACATTGGAAGAAGGAAAACCCTCCAAGCTCTTCAACAACACTCACCTGAAACAAAGGGAGGCAATCTACCTTAGTCCACAAGAACAGTGACTTCTGACTCGGTGCCTTTCCCTTCCAAACCGACATGGGTCCTCCTCTTCTCATACCTCTACAAGACTGCAATGACCCAGTCCTTGGGGAACGTGGTGTCACTGCAGAAGCCTTCCTCATCCCAGCAGGAGGAATAAGATACAAGGTGGAACACACAGATCTTACATAATACAGGGACAACCACTATACAATTAATGCAGGTTGGATAACTTTTGCCAGTAAACAATTGACCTAAAAAATAAATTAATTAATTCCAGATACAAAGAATCTTCTGAATTTTGAAATGAATCACAAAAAAATAAATACATGAGACAGAAGGACAAAGAAAATTGTTGCCAACCAACTGAACAAAAGTTCAACTTTGTACAAACAACTGCTTCCTATTTAGGGAAATCCACATAAAGGCAGCATTCAGTGACTACTCTCCCCAACACACCACAAATGTTGGCCATATTGAAGGGCATCAAACCTCCAGTCAAATACAGACTGTGGACCCTTATAGTCTTCAACTCAAGTCTTGTTAGTAAACAAAATAATTGAGGTCCTTCACTGCCGAAGCACAGATGTAAAAAGCCAAGGTTAAGGGAACATTAACACAGTGAGAGTTATTCTAATTTTATAAAAGCTTCACCAGCTTCGTGGATCAGCTTTAATATCACAGCTAATATTTGGTCATCCTCTGCAGAGGAAGACTTTCTAAAGAGAAAGGAACAGTATTAAGCAGACATTTGTGCAATAAGGAAAGTTCTGCAGGTGAGACAGAGGAAGTTAAGTAAGCAAAAAGCAAAGTCACGTAGTACAGTACCACTGACAGTCCATCAGTGATTATAATTTAGAAATAAACCAAGGGTCTCTGTCCTTGATTCATCCAAGTTCTCATATCGAAATATCAGGACTATGCAGAGGGTTCACAACATTATTGCCACTTGAAATGAATGACCATTTTATATATGATACTTGACAGGGCCTTCAATGAACTACATATTTACCTAGTACCTAGTCACATTTGATCTACTGGTTCTCATTAACACAGTTTCCAAAATCATGAGTTGACCAGATCAGCCAGTCTTCTCACAAGACGCCCAATCCTCATCAAACCTTTATGCCCTACCTGGGAGGTACCTGATACTTCCAAACCAGTGCTAGGCCTACATTCAAAGTCCAACATCCAATTAGGGATACAAGATATCCATCCTACACACCTTTGGAGCAAGGGACTGACACTGGCCCCCAAAGGATACCATGAAATAGAAGGATGTCTGCAACAAAAGCACTATTCATATACATACCAGAGCTAAGAACTGTCCCTAATGCTCTGGTGTCTTGTAAATAACGAGCAATACTCACAGTAGTCCTTCCACACTACAACCAAGCTACCAACCTAAGGTCCATACAGAACTGTATCTCTTTCAAGAGTAAATATTCTGCTTTTCTTGGAACACAAAAACATTTCCAGCATCAAAAGCAAGCAAGCAACAGAACTCTGAATACATTATGAAAGCAAGAACACCCCAAAGCAGGCGGCCAGTTCTGTTGTTGGAGTTTCCCAAAGAGGAGAAGGAAGACCAAGCAGCAAAGATCCACAACTCTTCCAGGATCTTCACAGAGAGACACTGGACTGACCTCATGTCTCCCTCTCCACAAAGATCCCTTCTCACAGAGGGAGGATTAGCAAGCAACCCTACACAAATAATACCAAAGATCAGTCACCTCAGAAATCTCTGTGAATGGACACCTGGCTGAAGGCCTTATTCAGAAGTAGGTAACTAAACTCAGAAGATATAAAACATCATCCCAAAGCATTAAAAGAACAAGGATATAAAATCAAGATACAATATAACAAGCTCTGCATGAACATTACACAGTGGCAATAAGATCTGTATACAGTGCAGGTTTACACTGTCAAGTTGTTGAACACAAGTTATATGTACATTTATACACACCTTGACTGAATGACGTACGTCGCCACATCTATGCGTAGCCATTGCATTATAATAACAAGCTAAACCATTTAACTCACAAGAACCAAATTCAAAACTGTTCCTAGACATTTCTTCCATAGATGAAAATGCATTCATGAACAAACCCTGTAGGTCCACATTACCAGCCTCACAGATGAGGTAGGTCTTCTGAAACTCCCTCAAAAGAACTAAGAGAAGTAACAGAACACTAAAGTTCATTAATCAGTTCTGAGAAACATCAATAATTGGCACTACCTGTGATGGACGTGTTTTCTTCTACCCATTTTTCAACATTTAAAATAACAAACAATTACTGACAGCTGTTAACCTACACTCAGGCACATACTTACTTTGTCTGCTCTTCAGACTTCAAGATTTACAAGGATTTTGGGGAATGAAGGCGTTGGTCCCGTGGTCCTTCCCCTCTTCACAGACATCACAGAAGTCCATTTGATTGCAGTGTCCGCTCCTGTCTTCACTGTAAAATCCAGTATCTGCTGAGGGTTCCTTCAAGCCACAATGTCTGAAAAGATGATTTTCCAGATCAGGTCCCTCAGTCATTGTTGACTATCAAAAGCAATCTACTTGCATTTTGTTATTTTGTAATTAACATAAAGATAGCTCACACTAACAAGCAGAGAACAATTTCGTCATCATCATATTATTATTATAATTCAAAAGATGACACCTATTCATATGGAACAAGGCTAAAGGGGCCACTGATTTGAAATTCAAGCTTCACATAGCATTAATATTCCATCTACTCCTGTTCCTCACAAGCCATCTCTATTCTTACTCAAAACAGACATCATGCTACTTGTGTGCTTCTCTTATAACTTCAGTACACCGTGTGTTCGTGCCAACAATGTACTATTTCAGACTTCAATATTAACATAGTTTAAAACCAGACTTTGCTTGAACAAAGACAAAACATACAGAGCTTAATAACTGTAAGATTAACATTTGTATGAAAAGTCAGTCATTCAGATGGAAGTACTTTGAATATAATGTTGTAGGGTATGACTTGTGAGAGGGTGCGAAAGAAAGAGCAGGTAGACAAGTACTGCTAGTCTATTGAGGAAGCAGCCCGCTTTTAAAGTGGCGTGTGGACGTCAGTACAAAGACATCCAAGTGACCCAAAGTCGGTACATACAGATAACGTGACAATAAAAATAGTAGATTAAACACAATGACACTCTGACACATACACAATATACAAGGGCAATAATGAATAGGTATGAATGTACAATTACATAGTAAAAATAGGGCTGATTACCCTGACCTAGGGTCAGGTGAGAAGGCACCGTAGAAAATGGAAGGTTCTTCACAGAAAACCGACTTTACAATACACCGAAGAAAATGGGAGGTTATTCACAAAAAACCCGTTTAGCGGGGACTTTACAGACTAACGAATGCTTCATGAAAACAGCATTTCCATTAGTAAACTAACAAGATCAACTTTGGCAACAGCCATAATAACCAGTCTACTATATCTTGCACCTGCAGTAAAGGACACAATTTATTCAGCATGCTTCCATCAGTTCTTATAATAACTGACATTTCAATGAATGCATCCTAAAAAATTGTGGACAATTCATCTTCAAAAGCAAAAAAATAGTAAAAGCTGATAATTTCATTAACAAATTTGTGCATAATTCACTCTAAAGACACCAGAAATAAAGGTATAAAGTTTAAGAGATTTCAGGATGAAATCTGAAGTAATGTTGCTGTTTATAATTACAGTATTTTATGCAGTTCCCTCAAAAACTCCCCTAATTTCATTTATAATTCAAAGAAGTTTCTATACAGTACAAATATGATAAATTAACATCTACCTTACGTGTGAAGAGATAAAGAAGCAATTTAGCAATGAAAAGAGGTACACAGAAGGGATAATACACACTGTATAGAAAATAGGGTTCCCAACTCTCAACCATTCTGCAAGATGATCAGGTCTTAGGAAAGTAACCAAGGCCTAACTTTGGAACTCTCTCCATTCCTAAACAATAATTAAGGCATAATTCGAATGTTTTCAAGATCCATATACACTAACCCTTTCCTGGACTGATCAACTTCAAACCATTCCTTGCTGGGCACCAGAGGTGTGCCCAACTGGAAGTTTCAGGCGAGAAGGAAGGATGACACTGGAGCAAAATGGGGCACTCAGTTTAGTGAATATGAAAATTCCAATTAATCTTTATAGCACCAAGATTATTAGAGCTCTTGTTTCACTCAAGCAGAACTGCTGGTTTGAAGGAAGGAAAAGCCCCCAAGTTATTCAGAAATATTCACCTGAAACAAGGAGAGGCAATCTTCCTATACTTAATGAGCAAAGTACTCTGAATCAGACCAAGAAAGAGTGACTTCTGACTTGGTGCCTTTCCCCTCCAGGGTGACATGGGTCCTCCTCTTCTCATACCTCTATAAGACCACACTGACCCAGTCCTCAGGGCAGATGTCACTGCAGAAGCCTTCCTCATCCCAGCAGGAGGTGTAAAATACAGGTGGAAAATACAAGAGCTTTTACATTACAGAAACACATACCATACAGCCACTGCAGTCTGCATAAGTTTTGCCAGTAAACAATTAACCTAAACAGACCAAAAATAAACTCCGGATACAAAGAATCTTCTTAACTTTAAAATAAATCACAAAAAGATTATACAACTGAGACAGAACGAAAAAGAAAACTTTTGCCAACCAACTGATCAAAGGCTAAGCTTCATATTTAGGGGAAAGCCTCATAAAAGCAGCATTCAATGCCTAACTCTCCACAACACACCACAAATGTTGACTATATTTAAGAGGATCAACCATCCAGTCAAAAGGACAGATATATAGTGTAAATTAGCTAGACTGCTTTCCAAAGAAATGGTGGACTTTTCCAAAAAAAAAAAAAAAAAAACACACACAAGCACAGCAATAAGAACTTCATTTTTACAGCAGTTCCTTCCACTCACAATCAGACCTTTCGTGCAGCAGACGTCCTATTAAGAAATATATTTCACAAGCATACTCAGAAGGAAATACAGAACATAGCCCATCCCACACCCAACCAACTCGCATCCTCCAAACACACTCTTCAGTCCTTCACTTGCAAACACCTTCCAAATCGTGAGTTGACCAGATCAACCGATCTTCTCACAAGATACCAATCCTCATCAATCCACATCCTTTATCCCCTGCCTGGGAGATACCTGATACTTCCAAACCAGTAGTAGGCCTACATTCAAAGCCCAACCTCCAACTGGGGGTACAAGACAGCCATCATGAACATATTTTGAGCAACTGAAGGACACAACCCCAAAGGATATCATTAAACAGAAGGATGTCATCAACAAAAGCACTATTCACTTACATACCACAGCTAGGAACTGTCCCTAATGCTCTGGTGTCTTGTAAATAACGAGCAATACTCACAGTAGTCCTTCCACACTACAACCAAGCTACCAACCTAAGGTCCATGCAGAACTGTATCTCCTTCAAGAGTAAATATTCTGCTTTTCCTGGAACACAAAAACATTTCCAGAATCAAAAGCAAGCAAGTAACAGAATTCTGAATACATTATGAAAGCAAGAACACCCCAAAGCATGTGGCAGTTCTGTTGGTGTTCCCAAAGAGGAGAAGGAAGATCAAGAAGCAAGGATCTACAACTCTTCCAGGATCATCACAGAAAGACCCTGAACTGACCGCATGTCTCCCTCTCCTCAAAGATCCCTTCTCACAGAGGGAGAATTAGCAAGCAACCCTACGCAAACAGAAACACGGATCCTTCACCTTACGTTTAACGTGGCCCTTAAGACAGACATGAAGTCACTGTGCTTTTAAAATGGCAGACCAAAATGATCTGGAAGTCCTCTGATATCACCAGGGAAAGAGCCATAGTTCATATAACAGGCAAGACAGACGGCAGCCTGATTTGGACAAAATTCAGAAGCCCACAAATGGTCAACAATGCCTATGCTGACCTAGATGAAGACTCTTTCAGAAGTAGGTAACTGAATTCAAAGAATATAAAATGGAGATAAAAGACTCCTTGGTAACCTTTAGACCAAGATATTATCACCCACTAATAAAAAACCAAGAGAAATAAAATACACTATAAGAAAGTACACACGAATATTAAACAGTGGCAATAAAATTTGTATTAAAGTTTACAATATTGACTTTTGAAATATAAATTATATGTGCAGTCGCTGACATCACATATGCACTGACTGATAGATTTATGTCAACATTTTCATGTGCAGCAACTGCTGCATAATAATAAAGCACAAGATCACAGACGACTATAACTTAGGGCACGTCAGCCATTAATACAAACCCACCAAAGGCCCCATAAGCATCAGGAAACTGAACCACAACTTCTGAGAAACTTTTCTGATTACTGCCAGCTGTAAATCCACACTCAGGCACATACTTACTTTGTCTGTCAGCTCCTCCTCAGACTTCAAATTTTTCAGGATTTGGGGAGTGAGGGTGTTGGTCCCATGGTCCTTATAAAATATGAACAGGTCATAATCAGCTCTCAGCACTACAGTCCTTCCTGAAGACAGCTCACACTACCCAGCAGAGAACTACTCCATCATGGCATTAATATTTCTTTCGCTCCTGTTGTGGCGGAATTTAAAAAAACACAAAAACAATACACAACACAGATACACAGAACATATAACCACATACAATACTCACTCTGATCCTCGGTTGCTGGGAGATGGATGAACGTGTCCACGGTCGCCAACACAGTAGACAAAATTACACAAACAAAACCGAAAAACAGACTTTCAACCCAAAAAAAACGAGCAAAAAGGAAGAGACACATGCACAGACAACAATGACATCCAACGGAAAACACACGACTCACGAAACATACAATAATCCACCAACAATGTCCGCCTTGCACAGAACTCAGCTCAAGACTCACTCAAAACCAAAAAAAAAACTCCCTCGACATTTGCACAGACAGACAGCACCGTAAACAAACCAACGACCTCATCCCTCTTCCAACAACCGAAGCACTCACTAGCGACAATTACACTCACTCTCTCTCTCTCTCTCTCTCTCTCTCTCTCTCACAAAACGCTGGGAAATGCTAAATACAAACAAATTTATTCACCCCTCTATAATTCTCCCCCCTTTTAGCATTTCCCAACCAACACCTTTCACACTGCATTCAAATTGCCTTACACAACACCCACGGATGCTCACTAGCAGGTCCTTTAAAACGCGTTCGCGGGCACGCAATCATTCTCTCAGACTCGCTCTCTCTTCCAGCAACATTCAGATTTACATTTTCTCCTCCATTCTCTCTCAGATTCACGCTATCTTCTTCACTATTACCACTCTCAATTTCATCCACAATCTCATCTATACCCTCTAACTCGTTCCCAAATACCTCCCCAATTCTTCAACTAACCCATCCCATTCGCTCATTGACCTTTTCCAATTCTTGCAACGATTCATTCATGCTTTCAATCACTCGTCTATCACTGCTACGCTCTCTTACTCTTACACTTTCGCTCACCTCCAACCGTTCACTCACCCCTACACGTTCAGTCAACTCAGTTATATCAAACCCGCATATGCTATACGTTCTATTCATACCATCCCATTTATCCGTATTACACGCTTTATCACTCATTTTCACTTTGGCACTCACACCCCTATCACACAACTTACGATCATTCCTTTCACTTACGTTCTTCCCTTTCTTACGTTTCCTACCATACTCTATCAAAACCAATTGCTGATCCTCATGCAACAACCCCTCACGTACATGCATCACACGCACCGCTTGCATCCTGGAGGATCCACCCATTTGAACCCCCTTCACACTCAGTTTCCCAAATTCGCTGTCACAGTCACCCTCTTTCGTCTACATACACTTGATACATGCCCTTCCATTCCACATTCGACACACTTCGCTCTCGGTTCTGAACACATTCTCGCATAATGCCCATTCTTACCACAGTTGCCACATATTACATTCACTCGGGTACCCCTACAACCATTAGCAATATGACCCACCTGTCCGCACCTGTAGCATTTAACCCCCCTATCTTTCGTACACTCACTTACCAAATGTCCCGATTGCCCACACCCGAAACACGCTCCTAAAGCCCACCTACACTCATTCTTTGTATGTCCTTCCTTTCCACATCTAAAACACTTCGCCTGACTTCCACTCACCGACCTTCCCCTTTGTACACTACTATCCCTAACCCGTCCAACCCGTTGTTCCCTTACAAACCCACCATTCATCCTCACTGGCACCTCCACATTACTTGCTCTTACACTCCTATCTATTACACTATCGGCCATTCTCATTGGGCCCCTCAACACTTCATCCCTAAAGCTTCCAAACTCTGGCACTCTCTCATCTACCCCAGCCCTTACACTTACACTTCTGCTCTCTTTTATAACCCTGTCAAGCTCATAATCTACAATTTCCAAAATTTCTCCCCAAGTCAACCTTTCACTCGTCCATCTTTTCTTCTCCTTCCGCTTCAAGTTCACAAATTCTCTAACTCCATCTGGCACTGTCCCTAACAACTTCTGTACTAACTCCTTACATTCATCTATCCCATCATCCCCAAACTTCTTCCTTGCCAACGTCTCCAGCCTACAAGCATACAGTGACAAGGTTTCCCCAGCTTTCATTCTTGCCTCATCAAATTCATTCTTCCTCTTATACTTAACACTCGCTTTCATACGCCTCGCTTGCTCAACTAGTCTGGCTTGCACCTTGTCATACTCAACATCTCCCACACTCATAATAACCCTATACATATCAAGCAAAAACCCAGTCAAATATTCTCCTAACTCTCGTGCCCACACTCTCTTACTTTCCCCATACTTATCCTGACAAAACCTTTCATACTCCCTAAAGAAATCATGCACATCCCTACTTCCATACTCATTATACCTTTCACACCGGGGTACCTCCCTCACATACATAGCCTTTCTCACTTCTTTCTCACTTTCACTCTCACTTTCGCTACTTTCACTCTGTCCTTTCATACCCTCTTCCCAATACAAAGAGTCCACTTCCGCACTTACATTCATCTTACTCATTACACTCTTCTTCTTCCTCTTTTTACCCACTTTTATCCATTCACCTCCATCCACCTCACTATCACTAGTATCTTCACCCTCTCCCTTCTTTCCTGCCTTTCCCACTTCCTTGCCCTTCTTACCAGTTTCCTTTCCTTTTCCCTTCTTCCCTTTTTCTTCCCCTGACTTATCCTTACTTTCCCTCTGTTCCTTCCCTTGCTTTTCATTCCCCTTTTCCTTACCCTGCCTCTCATTCTCTCGTTTCTTACTTCCTATTTCCACATCACTTTCATCACTCACGCTTCCATTCACTTCTTCCTCCTTTTCTTTCTCTCTTGCCCCTTCACGCATTCCAGAGGACCTGCCTCCAACAGCCCCTTCTCCAAAAACACCCTTGAACATACCTTTCACCATTTCTTCCACACTTTTCATCATTCCCTCCATCTTTTTATCCATCCTCTCTACCATCCTGTCTTCCATTCCCTCTTCTGACTCTTTCATCTCCCCTTTCATTTCTTTTTTTGCACTCCTTAGCATTCCCCCCATCTCCTCCAACTGACTCCTCAACTCCTCATTCTCACCCCTCAGCCTCCCATTCTCCTCTCTTGCCAGCCTCAACTCCTCTCTCAACCTCACCAGTTCCTCTTCCATTCCCTCCAGTCACACTACTAGCCACTAATCTCAATTGCAGCTGCACCACCAGCTGCCCCACGTTGGGCGCCAAATATTATGTGGCGGAATTTAAAAAAACACAAAAACAATACACAACACAGATACACAGAACATATAACCACATACAATACTCACTCTGATCCTCGGTTGCTGGGAGATGGATGACGTGTCCACGGTCGCCAACACAGTAGACAAAATTACACAAACAAAACCGAAAAACAGACTTTCAACCCAAAAAAAACGAGCAAAAAGGAAGAGACACATGCACAGACAACAATGACATCAAACGGAAAACACACGACTCACGAAACATACAATAATCCACCATCAATGTCCGCCTTGCACAGAACTCAGCTCAAGACTCACTCAAAACCGAAAAAAAACTCCCTCGACATTTGCACAGACAGACAGCACCGTAAACAAACCAACGACCTCATCCCTCTTCCAACAACCGAAGCACTCACTAACGACAATTACACTCACTCGCTCTCTCTCTCTCTCTCTCTCTCTCTCTCTCTCTCTCTCTCTCTCTCTCTCTCTCTCTCACAAAACGCTGGGAAATGCTAAATACAAACAAATTTATTCACCCCTCTATACTGTTCCTCACAAACTGTCTCTATTCTCAGTCAAAGTGGACATCCTGCTACTTGTGTGCTTCTCTTACAACTTCAGTACAGCATTTGTTTGTGTCAACAATGTACTATTTTAGACTTCAATATCATACATAGTTTAAAACCAGACTTTGCCTGTACACAGCGAAAGCATACATACTAATTAACAGTTGCATGGAAAATCAGTAATTCAGGTGAAATACTGTTACTATACTATTACTTCATGAAAACTAAGGCTTCATGAAAACAGAATTTCCATTAGTAAACAAACAAGATCACCTTTGGCAAGACCATAATAACCTGTCTACTATATCTAACACCTGCAGTAAGGGACACAAATTATTCAGCATACTTTCATCTGCTCTTATAATAACTGACATTTCAATGCACTCATTCTAAAAATTGTTTACAATTTATCTTCAAAAGTAGTATATGGCAAAAGCTAGTAATTCATTAAACATTGTGTACAAAATTCACTCAATGGCACCTGAAATGAAGGTATAAAGTGCAAGAGATTTCAGGATGAAATCTGAAGTAATGTTGCTGTTTATAATTACAGTATTGTATGCCATTCCTAAGGAAATCCCCAAAATTCTTTTGGTATATTCATTTATAATTAAGGGAGTTTCTATAAAATATGAATATCAGAAGCAAACATCTGTCTGAAGTGTGAAGAGACGGAGAAGCAATTTAGCAAAGAAAAGAGGTAAACAGAAGGGGCAATACACACTACAGAAAAGAGACTTCACAACTCCCATCCATTCTGAAAGATGATCAGGACTTAGCAAAGCAACCAAGGCTGAACTTTGGAACTCTCTCTATTCCTGAACAATAATCAATATATAATGCACTTGTGTTCATGATCCATATACAAAGACCCTTTTCTGGAATAATTAACTTCATATCATTCCTTGCTGTGCAACAAAGGTGGAAGTTTCAGGCTTGGAAGAAGGAGGACTCTAGAGCAAGATGGGGCACTCAATTTTGGGAATATTAAAATTCCAGTTAATCTTTAAAGCTGAAAGATTAAACCTTGCATTTCACTCAAGCAGAATTGTTACTACAGAGGAAGACAAAGCCTTAAAGTTATTCGGAAATATTCACCTGAAAAAAGGAGAGGCAATCTCCCTACAATTGTAGAGCAGAGAACTCTGAATCAGTCCAAAGAGACAGTGATTTCTGACTTGGTGCCTTTCCCTTCCAAACTGACATGGTCCTCCTCTTCTCATACATCTACATGACTGCATTGGCCCAGTCCTTGGGTAATGTGGTGTCACTGCAGAAGCCTTCCTCATCCCAGCAGGAGGAATAAGATACAAGGTGGAAAATCCAGAACTTTGACAATACAGGAATAACTGTTTTACAGCCACTACAGTCTGCATAACCTTTGCCAGTAAGCAATTCACCAAAACAGACCAAAATAAACCCAAGATACAAAGAATCTTTTGAATTCTGAAATTCACCACAAAAATCTAAACAGTTGAGACAACAAAAAAAGAAAACTGTCACCAACCAAATGATCAAAAGTTCAACTTCGTACAGACAATGCTTCCTATTTAGGGAAATCCACATAACACACTCTCCATAACACACCACAAGTGATGACCATATCTAAGAGCATCAAGGACCGTATTCAAGGGAATCAAGTCTCCTGTCAAATGCAGACTGTGGAGCCCTGTAGTCTTCACATCATCGCACATCTTGTTAGGAATAAACAACATGACTGAGGTCTTATATTACAAAATAACACATATAAAGAAGCAACTTTAAACCACAGTACAATCATATTAAAGGTAGTGGCACTGGTTTTCTGTCCATTTTTGGCCATTAAAAAACTGATAGGAGCTAAAAATTTTATATGAAGAAGTTCAACCATTATACTTCATCATAAATGCACAGTTTCAGTGCAGTTACATTTGGAATTTTTTTTTTATTTTTACAGTCATTTCTTAGTGATCCTTAATTTTTCTGTTTGCTTCTCTTCGCTGTATTTTCATTACTAATTAATATATTTTCTTTCAGACTGCTGTATTTGAAAGGAGCGACGGTGAAGAATATGAAAAACCTGCAAAAAAAGAAGAAAGAATGAAAAAAATAGGAGGTGAACGGATTATTAGTTCCAAAAACCACCATGGAACTGACATCCGTCCACTTTTGGTAACTTCCCCCAAACATGATAAGACTTGGTTATATGTGTAAAGGGGACACTGGCGCACATGCTTGTGTACTCAAGAGCTCTCTAACTATATTGGTGGCGCCACAATTGAGGCTCAAAAGTCACATTTTTGGAACCTAAAACCGTCCATGGACGGGAATTATGTTACCCATCAGCTGGCATGTCCGGATAACCTGTAACCTGTAACCTGTGGGTAACCTGTAGCCCATCCACAGATATGTCTGGGTAACCTGAAACCCATCCACAGATATATCCGGGTAAACTGTAACCCGTTCAATAGAATGTTCGGACAATCCAACTGCCAGTCTGGATAACCTATAACCTACTAAACCTTTGGTCAGAAATGTGTTTCCCGTTCACAAATACGGAAGGGGAACAGGTTTCCGTCTTCCATCAATTAACAGCTCTTGTGTACCAAAAGTTCTTCACATTATACAATTTTCGTTTGATACGGGTATTTCAGAATAGTAGCCTATCCTAATATAATGTAATTAAAATGGTACTGAAAACAAAAACTGGGTCTAAAGTAAAAAAAAAAAAAAAAAAGATCAGAAACACGTAATAGCCCAAGCTGTGGAAGAAATAAAAAGGTAAGCATTTTGCTAGTTCATGACTAGCATAGTCTATTTGTTTCATTGCAAATATCACATAGGCTACTTGAAATTCACCTGTATTAGGCCTAACATCAGGCCCGTGACCAAAACAATCTTTCTTATCAGTGGAAGACTGAAATGCTAGAGGTAGGACCTAGAGTAAAATTGTCTTGTGCTGATGTAGTTCTGTTACATGCAAGATTTGTCATCAGTTTTTCATCTCAATTATATTTCATAAAAATTGTGGCGCTGAATAAGCTAACCTTGATAGGGTCCAGTGCTTGGCCTTGTATGCCTAAATTGCACATTCACTCACTCCATATTAGGCTACCATCAGTGCGATTAGTTTTGGAATCTAGCCTATCTGACACTCCATTCATTCCTAGTCTAGCTTAACTGCACTTTTTTTCCATACACATCTTTGAAGTATGAGATCCCAAAATCCACCTTACGTGAGCATGTGGTTGGCATTACTGAAGGCTACAGGCAGGGACCAGTAGCACTTCTTACTGAAGAAGAGGAGAAGATCCTTGTTAATCTAATTCACATTTCTGAAAGGAAAGCTATACCAGTCACAAAGGAGAAGGTCTTAGACTCTGTGGAAGCCATACTAGCTGAGGAGGAGGAGAAGGAGAAGGGAATCATGCGTCCTAAGCCAATGGGATGTGAAGCCTAATTACCAGCCAAGTAAGAAGTGGAGGTATTCCCTTTCAAAAAGAAACCTGACAGTATCCACCAGAACACCGGAATCACTGTCTCGTTCAAAAAAGGCTGTGCTTGAAATATAATCAGACATTTCTCTTCCCGGGTCATCCGTTCAGATGAAGAAGGGGCTGATGTAGACTTCTTCAGAGAAGTGAAAGAAGACTTTCTCACGAAACAGGAAGAAAACAAAGATGTAGCATTTATGCCAAAGAATGGAGTGACTACATTATCAGAGAAGTGCTATGAATGGACCCGGGATGGAAGAGTATTTGGGTTAAAATTACAGGAAGATGTACGGAGTGTGTGCTTGGAAAAGTTAGGCTTGGTGTAGCCTAGGTCCTAGTTTAGTGCAAATTTAGTTGGTAAAACTTTTATTTTTCTGTGGTTGCTGTATTTATAGACAAAAATATTAACTGAAACTACTTTAATTTTGCTTGAAAGTAACTCTCCTGAGTTCTAAAATATATACCACTTGTTAAGCTGTATGTGCGAATTTAATGAATAAAACTCTTATTTAAATTGATAAAATTTGTGTTTTCTATGGTTCCTGCATTCGTACATTGTTCAGGAAGATGTATGATATTAATTTATTATGTCACAAACAAATTTGCTTCAATCTCTGCAGAAAAACAGAGAATTAGTATTAATTATCACATTCTTGATCAGCTTCTCCCATTTTTGTGAATACCATTTCATAACCAAAGCATAAAAGGTACAAACTTTTACTATAGAATTTGAGCTATCTGTGGACCTTAAAAGACCAAATAAAAGGGCTTGGACGGAAATAGGTTAGTGTCCGGGAAATAGACTTTGGGGGTTTTTTATTCCCGGACACTTTTTCGGACTTAATAACTTGGCTTTGTATCACTGAATTCACATTCTGAAGCCACCAAATAGAATCTGAAACATTCTTCTTTCCAAGCAGGTCCTGATAATTTCGATTGATTGAAACCGGAAAAAATCACAAGGCAAAATCTAAAAAAAGTAGAAAATTTTTCCTTAGCCGTCCGGAAACAAGTGTCATTACCCTATTACTGATATCTTTATCAAGTAGTTTAACTGGACCTTTGAGCCAAAAAGTAGGATCACAAGTGGTCACCCTGATTCTACAAAGCCTAAGTTAATAGCAAAAGATCAGCTGCTCCTATATTGGAGGTAATGTCTGGCCATCCACTGTCAAGAAACCACCTTTTCAAAGGGAAATAAACTGCATTACAAAGACATTCCTGCAATGTGAAAGGGCCATCCTTAGAACACTGAGGTACTTAGATACATAAGATACCTTAACCAAACCACCAAATAGGGCTGGTCACGAGGGTTTGTTCTTTGAAAAGGAATAAGGTTAATTAGACTTTATCTAATATGTTATGGCTAATGTTGTACAACAGTGTCTCCAGAAAGGAACTGGGTCCAAAATGGACATATTTAACACCACTCCTACACTTCAATCTCTTCCTGAAGGTGACAGCCATAATCCAACCATGGGTTTCATCGCTATCATTCATTTCATCATTTCACAAATGAAGGAGAGAGTCTAACCAAACCTCCAAGCTGGAATTCTCAACTCTCAAAGGGCTGGCACAAAAGATTTTCTTCACATAAGAAAGCTGTAGCATATAAAACTGCAGTTTCATTGCAAGGGAAACAGGGATTAACTTATACTCGTAAGTCCATCATGAAGGGTGAGCTATGCACCTGCAGACCAACAACAAATAATATACAAAGCCAGTGCAAAAAAGAGACTCACATGGCAACACAGGCCTAAAATCTCCAAATTCCAGGAAACAATAACAATTCACAAGTGTCTGAGTACTCAGTCAGTCTCAGTGAAGGAATGAAATTCAGTCTGCGAAAGTTCATTCCATTGACACTAACGCAATGGGGAAGTGTCCAAGAAGAGAGGGATACAGAAGCTGTAATGTGTAATTACCAATACATATTTCAACATAGATTAATGTTCTGTAGATTCAAACCTCTTATCTCAATTCATAGTTGCAAAGTTGATCCTGTGACTGGGCAATGATTCCTTACCTGCGTTTCCTTTTGAACTGAGATAAGTTACAGGGTGGGCGGAGTAGTACCTCTGGTTGCAACTGGTAATTTTGAGGCGACAACTTTTCTGGTTTGGACTGCCACATTAGGCTTTGACTCCTGCAAGAAGAAGAGATTGTTATAAGCCAAATACAGAAAGTAGGAATAAATAAACAATGTAAGAGAAGAATATCATAACAGCCTGTGATTGACATCAAACAACACATTCTACATCATCTCCTAAGCCTGACCCAAGCACGGATAAAAGAGGGGTGTTGTGCACACCATTGCTGTAACTTGCCACAAATCCTCAGCAATCTGGTGCAGGGAGTGAACAGAGTAGGATACAAAAAAGTTTAGGCTTAACACAAGCTACACAGCTCTGCACAACAGCTACAGTACTGTACTTTACTGTAGAGGGTCCCAATACAATAAACATTATTAAAAGACTGCAGAAAAGGGTCTTGTAACTGGCTTAGGAGTGGAATCGCATGAAACGAAATATTGCAAAAGTTAAAATTTTAGAGTAATTTACGGAATGCTGTATTTCATGTAACCAGGGCTGACTCTACGATGTAATCTCAGGGACTGAAGTTATAAGGTAACTGGAGGCTGTTTTTAATCCTCGTAAATATTTCCCATTAATTTCGGTCTAAAAAAATTATGAAACAAAAATAGGAATTCAACAGCACACATTTTGCCACAAATTCTTGATCCAGACCACAATTAATCAAGCAAATGTTTCTGTCCCTTGAACAACTATGCCTGAGAATGTCACATAAATGCCACTAAATTAAGTGGCCCTAAACATCAAAATAATCGCAGAATCCCCGCCATTACGTGAAACTGCAATATCAGTGAGTTTCAGACATATAAACCAGTAAGGCACGCCTGAACTGAAGCTGTGAGAGTGTAAGGGTTCATTAGCCTCTTTTACTTGAAGCACAGTATCTGCTCATGCATAAATGAGCCATCTAAATAAATAAAAAAAAAAAAAATACGTAATCCGGCTTTGTACCCACACCTAACCTAACCTCATGTGGCCCGTCACTAACTTGACCCATGTCACTTCCTGTAATCAAGAACCACAACTTGCAGAAGAAGAAGCATCAATGACATGTTAGAATATTTTAAGGGTAAAACTCAGCATTAGAAATTATGATTGTTAGCTAGAAAATTATATATAATATAATGAGTAGCAACTCATACAAGTCAGATAACTGGAATGGTTTTGATATATGGTGATTCAAAGATAAAATCTTTTCATCTAAATCACATTAAATCCGGAATAGACAAAAGTTTCTCTATGAAGGTGGAAAATTATATTTTGTAATTTTTAAAATTTTCATCTCATTCATTCACGTGTTTTTGTTTTATGCTTCTTTCTTTCTTTCTCTCCCTTCCCAAAATTCGTCTGCTCTCTCACTCTCTCTCTCTCTCTCGTCTGCTGGGCTTTTTCAAAAAAGGACTTTTGCCTTTCTTATTATAAAAACAAAATATTTGTTTCTACTATTCAAATTTAAGTATGGGAAATATGGCACTTTGTACTGATAGTATAGTCAATACTGCCGTAATTATTTGAATATTAAATAATTTATAAGGCTTTTTGCCCTGACTGTTTTGGTAAATCGAACAAATCAGACGAATTACTAAGAAGATAAATACCAGAAATTTAGTTCACACACATATATATATATATATATATATATATATATATATATATATATATATATATATATATATATATATATATATATATATATATATATATATATATACTCCAGTGATTCTCAAACTGGGTGCCGTGGCACCCTGGGGTGCCACAGACAGTGCCCAGGGGTGCCGCAAGACTGTCACGAATTTGTCTTGGCTAGATCATCTCCATGAACATTTGTAAAAAAAATTATTATCAGTGTGTAAACTATAATACATTAACACATACACACACACACACATATATATAGTGTATATATATATTAATTAAATAAGAAGTTATTTCATGCGATATGGTGGGATGGTGAAGAAGGGGTGCCACTTTAATAATTACAGTAGTTAGGGTGCCATCACTCAAAAAAAGACTGAGAACCGCTGATACAAACACACACACACACACACACACACACACACACACACAGAGAGAGAGAGAGAGAGAGAGAGAGAGAGAGAGAGAGAGAGAGAGAGAGAAAGAATTTCCTCCCGAGAGACAAAAAGAGAATTCGGCCCTATAGCCGAATGCCAGAAGGAGGAGGAGGAGGAGGAGGAGGAGGAGGAGGAGGAGGAGGAGGAGGAGGAGGAGGAGGAGGAGAATGCCTCCCGCTCCTCCCCCTCGCCCAGTCACAGCAGCAAGCACTCGATGAGTTCATCTCTTGACCTTCATAGTCCGAGTTTCATTACGAATTTTAATGTCAAAATTCTGACAAAAATAGCGTTCATTTGTTGATAATGAAGATAAAAACGAACATGACAGTGTTGATTTAACCTGAGGAGCCTTAATTAATGCAGCAGATTTACCGAAGACATTATCCGGTTTTCTTAGAATGAAAAAACGGGTCTAGAAATCATCGTCACATTATTATTATATTATATGACAAATAAACTTCATAAAAATGTTATAGAGGAGATTATCTGCATATGATCACGGATATTGCAACGATATTTTATGTTAAAATCGAATTCCTTTTCCTGTAGACTAAAAAAGGGATATTAACAAAGAAGGAAACGTTTGTTAAGTAATTGACGATTATTACATTCATCAAATAATTGAGTAACTTACCTATAATTAATGAAGCAGGGTTACAATAAGGCCTGCGTTTGTATAGATGAGCTGCCACGTGAGAGCATATCCTTTCCTATCCACACCACAAACGCCACTGATCGGTTCTGGAAATGAAACATCCAATCAAGAGCTAAGGTTAATTCACGCATTGGCAACTTCGCTTTCAAATTAAACTTTATTTTGACATTGTTTTCACTTCATATTCTCAGACAGGAGGCTAATGAGCGTCATTCTTTCCTAAAGGACTCTCTTGTACTTTTAAAAGTGCCGTGATTACTTCAGATTAATTAAAATCTTAAATAAAACAAAAATAAATATTGCCAAGCGACATCGTCCAACACACAGTAACGTATCGCGGTGGTCAGATGGACCACTCCTTCCTTCCTTCCTTCCATCATGCAACGTTTGCAACGACTTTGGAAAGCCGATATTCAGATTCATTTCAGCAAATAGCGACTCGACGAGAAACTCTTCCTCCTCTAAGTGAAAATGGAGCAAGTTTCCTCCCTCGAAATAAAGGCACGACGTCTGCTTGCGCTGCTCTTCCTCGCATGAGCAGATTGACAGCGAGGCAAGACTCAGCAGTTCATGGCTGCAACTCATTTGTTAATCAAAACTCCCTGGTTACTGAAGGCAGGAAATCTCACGGCACATGAACTTTTCTTCTCGTTAAGAACGTTCAAATAAACTATACAATAAGCGAATGAAGAATGAAATATCCGGATAATGTACTATTAATTACCTCTTCCAATACACGGAAATGGTTTTGTAAATATATAAAGAAGTTGGGCTGAATGTATTCAGAAGTACACTGAATCAGTTAATCGTTAAAAAGCGGAATTTGACCACATTTCCTGCAGAGTAATTTCAAACTGGGTCCTCTTAGTCCACTATGATTCTGAGGAAGCTCTGGTGAACTAACAATGAAGAATGAAGAGCATAAGCTTTCATTCATTCTGTAGATATTCTACATGTGTGCAACCGCATGATATAAAACTATAAACCATAACGTATATGCTGTCGATACTACGCAAACATAATGCCCCGAATCTTTTCGCTTCTCATTGACTGCAGAGGTTGCCAGTGTGACACACGAGATAAATGACCCTTTGCGACTCACAAACACTTATTACCGTTAACCACGTCTGTCCTTCCTACAAGACAATTACTCACAAAAGGAATCATTATACGTTAGGGCACAGGGTAGGGGCCATCTTAGCTAATCATCACAGAAATAATAATTACAACATGAAAAGCTTAAAGCAGTACCAGCAGATCTTCAAGGAAGTGTTGCGATACACAAGAGATGTCCCAGTTGGATACAACACACGTACACACACACACACACACACACACACACACACAGGTAATGAGCGACAGGCAGGGTAGATACGCAAAAAGGGAATGATTTTGCATTTTTATGTAAGGGATGGAGAGAGAAATAGCAAGAGTGGGAGGGGGTGATAGGTTGGGGTAGAATGGTGGAGGGGGAGCGTTGGAGGATATGGTCAGGCTATTACGGGCTGATTTATGAGCAAGAACCCGTGCTGGCATAAGGCCAGCTTAATAAAAAACAACAACAGGTCAGGCTGCTGTGAAATTCAGTTGAGCAAAGCAAAGCTTGCACTTGGCATGATCGTTTTCTTCTCGCAGGAATAGGCAGACATTTCATATATTCTGATCAGATTTAAATAACTCAAGTAGAACTTTTGTTCTTGTTGGTGCTCATTTACTGGGAATAAACAGATATTCCTCATTTCAGTCAGTGCTCTGCCATCAAGCGCCACAGACTTTTTCGTGCTCCAGACCTTAGCATTCCGATGCAGGTCCAGTTTTCCTCCCCTCTTTTGCAAATCTGCCAGAGTCTTCGACTTCACTGCAAAACTGTGACATTCAAGCATTAATATGCATAAATATATAACACCTATCTGTTGAACCGAGAGAAAATAAATTTATAGACGGTAAACAAAAACATGCATAATAATGGAAAGATTGTCGCCATTACTTATATTTGTATGATGGAAAACTACCTGTAATTGACTTTCTCCGCCAATAAAATACAATGTCAAGTTTCAATGTTAATTCTTTCAATAAAAAAAAAAAAGCTTTACACTCGGTCACTGTGTATGTCAAAAGAAGCATCCATTCCAAATGGAATCTTCAGATAGATCGAAGGAATGCAAACCCCGTCGCCTTCCTCTCTCCTCACTCATGTGCCTGGTGGGTCCCACCAATCTGACAGGTGAGGTGAGTCATTTGCATAAAAGTGAGTCATAATCGAGCAGCTCAGAAAATTCCATTATTAAGTGAAATGATAGGCAGTTCCTTTCCAGAGCTCAGTAACACGGTAAACACGGTAGTCTGATCACCAGATGAATGTTTAAGTAAGAGTAAAAATAATAAAACTAAGAAAAACAACAACAGCAACACCAATGAATGGTCTCTGTCACGTTGTTGTTCTTCAGGCTGCGATACTGGTTTGGGTGCTACGCTAAAGCTTCATAGCTGACGTTTCATCCCAGAATGACTTTGCCGTTAGAATGTTGGTCAAAACTAATGATCAGCGACATTATATATATGTGTTTGCGCCCTGCAAAATAGCGACAAATCGCCTGTCCCTTGATACATAGTTTAATGTTGTTTATGACAGCTGTTGGGTAGCCTATTTAAATCTAAAGGAAAGTATGAAAAACTCTTTTCGATTCTGCATCGACGCCATGCTATAGGCGACGCATTCCTTTGGTCCAGGAATCATTTCTTTAGGACTGCAAGAAAAGAATGAAATAATATAAAAACAACTTCTTCAACCGCAAATTATTATAAAGTCAAAACAATCTCGAGACATGCCAATAAAAACTCACTTATAGTTAATTGTTAAAAAGAGGTCATGCAAACAGGACTGCAGCAAACCAAGTCAATATGAAATGAGAGAGAGAGAGAGAGAGAGAGAGAGAGAGAGAGAGAGAGAGAGAGAGAGAGAGAGAGAGACTGATGTTTAAATGTCTGGAGAAGACATTTGGGAAGTCCTGACGATCCCTGAACCCATATCATTGATCAAAATTACGGCAATTTCGGATATTCCTAATTTTCGAAGAATGACGCTGAAGAAAAAGACAAAAGGTTCGAATCCATAAGGGTAAAATTGATCAGTAAGTCTCTGAAAGCGATTTTCAATGGAGAAATAAAACACGAATGTCGCCTGCATCACCCCATTCATAACACAAATGATGATTAGCTTTAGGAACGCCAGGCAAAAAATAAAATAAATAAATAAGTAATAAATAAATAAATAAAAGCAGTCAGCGTGAAGCTAAGAGACAGACATTCATTGACCTGCAGTTGCAACCTGACCCACAAATCTTATGTTGATGCAACAAAGCAAAGACTAATGAAATGATCCTGCTCTGTTTCAGGAACTGCCTGAAACCCCCAAATGATTCTGTTCCACTTTCACTGGGATAAGTCATTTCGAAAAGACTGGGAGAAGGGGGGGAGGGGGGGACTTCAAAGGAAGAAGAATCTACACGCTCATCAAAACCCGAGAGGAAAAGCCAAAACATTCTTTAAACACTGATTTTCACTGCGTGAACTACAAGTCCCGGACACTTCAGAAGCACATAAATATACACAAATAAAAAAGAAAAAAAATCAGGCTAAAATATAGTAGACCACTGAAACAAAAAACATGTCCTAGGGCTGGCCCGACAGTTAAACTTAAAAACGGTTTGTCTATGGCTAACAAACCAATTATGGGACCAAATATATCCGGCAACCGACTCTGGTACCCACAGCCCATTGTCCACGCATTCCAACCCCCAATCCACCCACCCACAGAAATGAATCCCAAAAACCAGAAATTCCAAAGCAAAACTGAAGATACAAATCAAATTCCGCTTTGATATCCAACTCCGCCCATCGAGTGACAGTCTGAAGCTCAGTGGCGAGAGGAACCGTCCTCCATGTATATCAAAGCTTTCCTTCGACCACTTTCAGTAGTTGGGAATTTTTATTTCCCTCACCAATGGATGAACGGAGGCATCAACGTCATGTTTATCAGAGGCGAAAAATCTGAAAACTCCTGATTTATTTATGTAAGAAGAGAAGATCTATCTGACACAATACCAGTATAATTATATTCTCCAACGCAAAGCCTCTTAATAACGACGATGAACAAAAAGTCACCATGAGGTAAATATAGACGAACTCCATTGTGGAACCAGAGTCAAAAGAAGCAGCAGGAGGGAAGGTCACTGCATGTTTCCTATTGCGTTTTCAATCATATCTTGTTCAAACCTTGCAATCAGGTCTCCATGGCTGGTCGGTTTTACTAAAAGACAAAGTGTTTGTGTGTTGTGTGACCTTAAAATGTGTGTTGTGGCAACAAAGCAAACACTGGAGCCAAATGACCTGGCTAATTATGAAGCTCCCACTGATCAACAAAGGCCTTCGTTGCAAGTGGGTGGTTCCTGCCTGATTTGCTTTTCGTGTTTTCATCTTCATAGCGAACTATATTATACCATAATGTTATCCGTCCGTTGTTAATCTACTTGGAGATCCATAAGGTCAGTATCAGGTATTTTCCAAAAAAATTTCCTCACAGGAAGAAGCAGAACAAAAAAAGAGAAGACACTCTGGTGCAGCATCTGAGACACACTACAGAAAAAGAGCCAATCCTAGAATCTCTTTGGGGAGGAAAAGAGAGAGAGAGAGAGAGAAGAAGTCTCAAACTGCTGGAGAAGGTGACTCAGCAAGATATAAGTGATTCTTCAAGTGAAATGTTCATATGGTGAGACAAGTGACCCACCCGGTCGTCATGAACTTTACGAGGCAAAGGACACGAGGGAGGCGGGGGTTGGGGGGGGGAATCGGGAGAGGGTGGGGGGCAGCGGCACTACTAGCAAGAGAGAAGACACACGCTCTGATGCAATTTGTTCTGAGACTTCACATTACGTCCACAGTTATATCAACATTGCTTATATTGCTCTTTATCAAGAATATACAAAAAATCTGACTCTCTCCCACACTGTTTCTCTCCTTCATTATCCGTATCTCGCAGAATGAAAAAAAAAGCAAGAGAGCAGATTCAGGAACGAATGACACACGATGGTTGCTGAAAAATCTGGTCTGAAGGGAATTCCAGCTGAAATATCCAGTCCATTAAAAAAAAGTGCTGAACCTCAAGCGACGTGGAAAGGACATTATTCAATTCTCCTTCATTCTAATGTTCTAATGCCAAAACGAGGTGGGTACTGGGCATGACCTGTAGGGTAAACAGCATCCATTCTCAGTAACACTGTATCACATCAAGACCTTGAATTACATTTCGCTCTGATACCGCAGGAGAGAGAGAGAGAGAGAGAGAGAGAGAGAGAGAGAGAGAGAGAGAGAGAGAGAGAGAGAGAGAGAGAGAGAGACTAGATCGTGTGTACAAGGACATAATCTGACCTTTCTCATTATACAAGCAAAGAAAGCATCAAGAGGCAAGCAAGCTCCAGTCAGGCCAAGTAACAAATGTACCTGAAACATTGCACAGATCAAAATGTTTTTATTACTAACCAACATAAGCAGGAATATATTACCCGGCATTAAGAATGAAATCCGCCGGCACTACTTATTTCATTGTATAACACACACACACACACACACAACACACAGAATTTTATGAATGCCCATTTGGTTAATGTTTGCAGAACCCATTCCAGAACTCTTTCAGTAAATGTCCTGAAGATGATTGTTAAGAAAGGCTCCTTATAATTGCTTCATGACTCTCCTTCTCCAAGTAAAAAAACCAGGAAAAAAAAACTAATTTTTACCAACGGACAAAGTATATAAAAAAACTGTCTTTTTCTGTTATGAGAATAAACTAATTGTGATAAACTAACTGTGCAGCCACAGAACAGGAAAAGACAGATAAAGATGGGAATACCAACTGATATCAATCATGTCTCTTTGCAAGCACTGAAATCGGGAGCAGACATATCGAAGGATCTGTTGCAAACTGCCACGTGAGGCCCCTGAGGCAAAACAGCTGAAAATTGCAGGAACTATAAGATGAGAAAACGACGTCCATGATGGAGTCAGGTGCCTCTTTTCTGCTGGAGAAATGAGAAAATGGAGAGCTGGAAGAAACGCAGAAGCAAAATTTTATTAAAATCAAAGCAAAAGAAAATGGGACGCACACATAAAAAAAGATGTGGCAGGCCGGCACCTAAATATCCGATTTTCATCGTTTCGTGGTCTGTATAAGATTCGTCACATCTCATGGGATAAGAGAACAACATTAGGGGAGAGGACTCTCAGTTTTGACCAGAGAGAGAGAGAGAGAGAGAGAGAGAGAGAGAGAGAGAGAGAGAGAGAGAGAGAGAGAGAGAAGAGAGATAAAAGAAGAGGTAAGTGTTTATACAATGAAACAAGAAGATTTAATGCAAATATAAAGTAAAATATCAGATCACAAGAGAGAGCAAAGCTCAAGAGCAACCATTTCTCAGTCTGATACATACATCCATCCATACACACATATACATACATACATACATACATACATACATACACACAGAGGAGAAGTGCATGGCATTCATAACACCTCTTATGCTACCTGTAATTCAGGGTTTCTCTTCCAAGATTCCTAACCGGTTCTTTCCAATCTGGAACACAAGGAACACTGTACTGCGTCAGTCCACAACTAAACTTTCAGAACAGCGTGACAGGTACTACAAGATCATGAAAGAGAAAAAATTTCAAAATAATTCACTGTCAGTTTGGGTTATAAACTATAAAATCCTTACCTAATAAGCTAAACACGTTAGGGAAGTATTCCAAAAATGAAATTTCCTCCTCTCCACTAAAGGCGAGGTCACAAACTGAAATCATGACACAAGAGTTGCAGAGATGGGGGCGGGGGGTTGGGGGGAGGGGGTTGGGGGGGTGCAAAATCACTATGACCTTTGGGGACAGACTGACAACGGTGCCGAAGAAAACTTCATCACAATAACTTTGCAGTATCGATGTAAGACTGCAAATATGACTTCATATGCTCAGTGATACATTATTATTACCGTCGTTATGATTATGATTGTGATTATTAACATTAATTAACATGCAAAAATACGCACAAACTCCACGAAAGTCCTAATCGTAGATAACTGTTGAAAATCGGAGAGTAAAATTTTTTGCTAAACATCACAAGTGGCTGCTTGAAATGCGAAGAGGGAAGAGGGAAGAGGGAGGAAGCGGTAATGGTGGAGGCAGGAGAGTCTCCGAAGCCACCAGGAATTCTGAGGACAAAAGGACTCAAATGGCATCCACCAGTCTCAACTCTCCGAATGGAAAAATGTGGAAAAATGAGCTATTAAAGTATTCCAGTTAGTGCTTCAAACATGAGTGCTAAAAATTGATAAAATTATATTTGCTTAAACAAATTTTTTATTCTGTCACTCATTTGTGGAGTTCAAACGGATATCTGTTAGATATGAAATTACCCAAATAATATTCTTCATATCTTCTGTTTGTTCTAACAACACCTTGCAAGAAAAATGTGATCACCAAGAGGAGAAAATGCTTTCCGTGAGAGCAACAGACGTCCATCTTCCTCAACAGAACTGAGGAAAGCGGGGAAACCCACAACTTTATTCTCCTCTTCGTGAGGTAAGAATGCTGCATCAAATTCCATTTCAGGAACTTAGGTCTCTAGTCAGTCTTATTTCCTTCGTCAAACATTCTGATTTTAACTTACATTCAAAATCTCTTCCGTAAACTACCTTCTTTTTATGGACTATTATTGGAAGGCAAAGCTCAATTTCATTGATCAAACTTAAATGATCTGTTGTACTTATTTCGATTTTCATGACGTCTTTTCTGAAAACGTTCTGTTGACCTCATTCTGTTTCCTCTTTCGCCTTCTTTCACAAAACTCTCGCTCATTTCAAAGTCTGCTTTATCTAGTTTTTATATTTTTTATTTCATTTTGTTGAACTTATTTTTCTTATGTTCTTAATATAACGTCAGCCTTATTTAATATTCATTGAATTTCAATTGGCAACTGACACTTCCTAAGACTGTGTCACAATCTTCAGGAATCAAAACCATAATAAAGCTAAAGTCTCAACATACTACTTTGATGTGTACAGACAGTCTTTGTGAGATGTGATGACGATCACAAATAAAGTAAACCACACAGGACTTACAACAACTTCCTGCAAAGTAGGATGGAAAATGATCTCATATCATATTACTTTTACGGCATGAAAAAGAACAATTTCCAGAACATTTGGGCCAAAGTCATGTCATCTCTCTGTCTCTCATCGTTAAAGTTTCATTCGCAGGACAAGTCTCACAAATGACCATTTTTTTTTTGTTCCTTTTAAACCACACCTAGGTCAAAGAACAAAAGATGCAGACAGCATAATTATTTCTGAGCAGGAAATGTTCCGTAACGTCAACACTCCTGCACAAATGATGTAAATAGGATTACGAAGAGTAAAGTTGACGTAGCGAGAACAATCTTCCAAGAATTGACAGATACCAGAAGGGGTTGCAATGAACGGGACCCACTGAGAAATAAAGGAGGAAAACGAGGGAGGAATAAGTAAACTAAAGCTACTCAGGAAGAGGGGGTCGAGGTTGGTGTTAGGGCTGACCAAGAAGGCACCTGGGCATTAATTGATATTCAGGGAAATCTAGAGAATAAATAAAAAAAAATAACGGAGATGATAAAATGAAGAAAGGGAAACAAAAATCTAACATTTCAAGTGGTTCTTATTTTGATGACGAAGAAGATCCTGTTATTTAATCAACAATCTCTCGGAATATTTGGACAAGTTTTCGGAAAAATGAAAAATGCTGTCTGACGAAAAATCATGGAAAGTCACATAAAAGTTCGAGGGAGAAAAAAAAAATCCTTACACACACTAACAATTAAATTCTAAGCAGCCTCAGGAACAAAAGCAACCAATGTGACTTTAAAAAAACCAAAGAGCGCTTAGAGGGGAGAGAGAGAGAGAGAGAGGAAAACTGATCCTCTGAGGAGATGGCCAGAGGGAATTGTCTCTCCTTCACCAGACGCCTCCTTCCTTCCTTCCTTCCTTCCCCTTCCAAGTCTCTTGGAAGACTTGACACTTCTTTGAACCTCCTGCTCTTTCTTTCTCCTTCCATCTGGGGGTCACTTTTCCCTCTGTTCACCCCGAGGCTCCAAATTAGCCTCTGGGTCTTGACAGCTGAGAATTCGGCAGCAGAAAAGTTCATTCCTCTAAGGACAAAAAAATTTTTTTATCCATTTTCCTTTCATCGTAGAACCACCGGACATGACGACATTCTACGCAAGCAGCCCTTTCTCTTTTGTGTCCGTGTTATTTTTTTTTATTGAATCTACCATTATTGATTTTCAGCTTCATTCTATCATTACACAATTCCTTCTTAACCTTCAGCGCTGCAGTTTCCACTCCCAGCTGCTCAAATTCTGCAGGGTTCTTCCCCACAACATTTCCTTTCGTTATCTGTAAACTAATAGTATTCTCTCTCTCTCTCTCTCTCTCTCTCTCTCTGTTAGTTGATATCTCACGAGGGACAAAAATAAGTTGGAAATAAAGAGTCTTGAATTGAATCAACACGGAAATCATTTGCAGAAGAACAGAGACATGATAGAAACGACAGCAGTAAACAACGGAGCTCTATAGGAGAAAAGTGCGCACAGCCAGATTTACCACCCAACCCTATTTTTCTTTTGAAGAGCGCAAACGCAAGTGGGAATGGCAACCAAATGCCTTTTAGGAAAAGACAGGAAGAAGAACGGGCGGGGATGAACAGTGGAAGAAGAAGACACTGACGACCCACCGCCTCCTCAAAGAAGAAAGTCACAGAAGCTGGGACAGGCAGATTCAGAAAGAGGACGACGCAGTACGGCATGCAGGAAGGAACAGTATCCAACAAACCCTGTCATCCCAAAATGGTGACATATTCCCATAGATACAGAATGAAGCACCATCATCCATCCATCGACCTCCGTGCCTACAAAACAATAACAGAGTTTGGAAGCGAAATGATTCTGCAAATAAAAACGGATAGCTTCCCCAAACAGCCGCAAATGATTTAGTTTTGTTCAAAGTTTAACTCAAAATTAATCCTTTTTGTTTTTTTCAAGTGATACAAATTTTTCAGATTGCTGAATTGGATTATAAATTTTGAAACAATAAATTTCTGTATTTGAAATTTTTAAAAACAGTGTTTCATTTATTGACCAATAGTGAACAAGCGTTAATTGTTTGCATAAGGCAAAGTGATAAACATTTTTGTTCATTTTTCTGAAGTGAATTAAGATCAGAATACAGATAAAGTTGTTTGATGGAGTTGCCCCTTTACTCTAGTATATTTCCTGTTTAATTGGATACCTCAAACTAGTCTTGATAAACTTAGTTTGATTTTATGTGATTAATGAGCTTTTAAGGGATCACTGTTACCTTTAGAGTACTGTCATAATTCAAGTTATGAGAGTTCAGTTATCTGGCTGAAGTGAGGTAAATTTTCGAAATTACGTGATTAGTTTCTAATAATCAGGACTTGTCTCCCCTCTCTGGTAATATATATTTTATATATATATATATATATAAAACGGTGAGATGTAATATATATATATATCTAGACTATAAAATAGTTAGATAGGCTGGTGGCTCTTTCATTAAGTATGAAAAACTGATGCTATCCAACATGGAGACAAGAAGGAGACCCTTCCTTGAAAAAAAGTGGAACCATCCTTCCAGGTGCCATCAAGAATGGCCTTGTTCTGAACGAGGCCTTCCACATTTCTAAGCCACTGAATGGCATGCTCAAATTAAACTTTAAAACCTTCATTCAGCCATCGGTAAAATCTAACATCTATAAAACAATATATGCTTTTTTTCAGCAGGTCTAAAGATCATTTCTGTCATGGGGCTAAACATACATTCAGCAGGAAAACCTAAATGTCTGTCTGTTATTACTTGGGTCTCTTGAAGACTATCATTGCATTCAATGATAATGAGACTATTTTATCCAGTAGGTCTAAAATTAAGATGCATTTCAAAATCAAACTTTGCAAAGAACTTCCTTATCATTGATCAAGTTGCTTTTTGGTCTTATTAAACAAATGAGATAGATTTAGGAAATTAGATGGAAACCTAAAGCTAATTTCACTGTTATAATCGTTTGCATTCCATGTAAGTCAAACATCGGAAGTCCTCCATCGACTTCTGCTGCTTCATCATTTGGAGTAGACAAAATTCTTTGATGGCTCTTTGTTCGCCATTATCAAATGAACATATGTACTTGCAAATGACAGAGTATAGAAACAATATATAATAAAAAAAAGATATCTCTGACTACATTAAAGCCCTAAAAAGAGTGTGGACATTATCGGCAACACTCCAGAGCACACATCTCCGTATCAAGAGCAGTTTAATTCACCAGTTGGCAACATCGCTTTCAAAGCAAACCTCATTTTCATGATCGTTTTTACTCTATATTCTCAAATGAGAGGTAGTTCAACGTTTTAACACAATTAGCGTCGCGCTTTTAAGATCACTAAATCTCCTGATGTGATGTGAAAAATATGTGATGATATGCCACATGTCACCAACACAAAGTAACGTATCGCCATTGTCAGATGGACCTCTCCTTCATGAAATGTGTCTCCTCCTCCCCCTCCCCTCCCCTCCCCTCCTCCTCCTCAACCTTCATTAATGTTCATCAGTAATAAATGTCAGCGACATTTATTGACACGGTCACTGTCGACTGACTGGCTCTGACTTCGTCTTCTGATATAGTCAAAAGACTGTAACACAAGACGGCCTTTATTTTAACACTTTGATGAAGCCATTTCTATAAACACTTTAGTCTAAGTTTCTTTATTCTCGGTTAATTGTACTTAAGACTTTGCCTTCATAAGTGCTTATTTTCAGCCAAACTCAGGTCGAGGTCTCGCATACAAATGCAGTTTGTCCCTTTCTCTGGACCATTAACACCACCCTTCAAGAAATACCTCACACAGACCAAATAGTACACATACTTAGCTCCTCACAC
Organism: Macrobrachium rosenbergii; assembly: GCF_040412425.1. Lineage (NCBI taxonomy): Eukaryota > Metazoa > Arthropoda > Malacostraca > Decapoda > Palaemonidae > Macrobrachium > Macrobrachium rosenbergii. The sequence goes on from NC_089765.1 coordinate 635,138, forward strand.
TCCCAATCACAGACTTCTATCAAACAGACAAGAGAGTTAAATGAACTAAGTAAGGCATAGAAGGAGCCAGACTCCATGGATAGCTTTTGTACGAATCTTCAGGAAAGTATAAAATCATGAATGAAACTTACCACTTGAGCGTCTGCAAGTTTCTCGCGCTTCCAGAGTCCAAGAATTCACCTTTGAACCAAAACAGGGCTTCTAGAACACTTCCTGCAAGAACAATATTCAGAATGAGGACAAACATACAATGCACAGACTCAGAACTACTTCAAGATTGACCATGACAATAATAATTATGTCTCATGTCCTACAATTTTGCTTCTACTGCTGTCTTCCCAGAAAATCTTGATACATCATGAGCAGTTATTGTACATTTTCTTGTGCTTATTTTGACTAGAGGTTTTATGAAGTTGAAAAGATTGCTTTTAATTGTTTCTGAAAAGTCTACAAGTATTAAATTCTGTGCAAGTGTGATTCCGAACTGCCTTTAATCAGTTTTGAAAAGTGTTTAAGTACTAAATTCTGTGCACGTGTGATTACAAATTGCTAAGATTCAAATCTACAGTGCTCTCTGTGAACACCTATAAAGACAAGATTTGCTTCAATCCATATCACATTTTATGCTTTTAACTGATTAAGAAAAGTGTATGAAGCGACATAAACTGTGGCTGAGAGATAGTATGTGCTTGCGATCAGAGCAGAAGAGAAGCAATAATCAGGAAAGCACTACATTTGGAAACAGGACAGAGACCAACGTGATGGCTTCAAGAACCAAGGAGAAAGCGCAGGGCTGAAGACCTTCTTTCACATTCAAACTATCCCACAGTCAGGAGTCATTCCACAGAATTCCTAGTCTAGGCTAACCTGTATATTATAACATTTATCATTTCAGTTCTGATTATTATGACTACTATTATTTTTATCGTTATTATTATTATTCAGAAGATGGACACTATTGATATGGAACAAGAAGTCCACAAAAGGGTCAATTGCAAGTAAAGTGGCTGATAGCAGCCTGCAGACAACGTCATATTGTATTCCCAATGCCCAGCCATGGAAGCAGCTGTGTGGTTTGTTTACCTTTAATGTCTTTTTGCTTTGTAAAGCTTGCCAGAATATTGGTTTTTTGAATTAGGCTAATTAGCCAAGACAAGAAATTACTACCAGTCCTAACCTATATGTCTGTGGGTTTGTAAATGTTCTCAGGAGTTAGGTTAGGTTATGTTATGAAATCATGGCCTATATTTCATTTTATTGAATGTAAAAATAATGACTTTTTAAAATATCTTGGAGCACTTTATTTAGTTCATTAATAACCTTTTATTTTACAATTACTGATTGTTTTAACTTCCATCTAACTTTCCTCAACTGCAGACAATTGGTTCTTTGCAGTGTTCAATTCCAAAAAGGCCTCTCCTGTTGCTTTACTTTCAAACCTTTCATTCCTTTTATTTTACCTCCTTTCTCTTCTCTCTGTTCCATCTTTCAAACCTTTCTATTCAACCTTTACACCTGACAATTTTTCCCTCCTGTTACGCCTTTCAAACCTTTTCCTTCCTCCTGTTACTCCTTTCCTCCTTTTTATTCCTCCTGTTACGCCTTTCAAACCTTTCTGTTTTTCTTGTTACACTATTCTAATCTTTCTCTCCCTCCTGTTACACGTTCCTAACCTTCCTATTACTCTTCTTATGCCATTCAAACCTTTCTCTCCCCCCTGTTATGCCTTTCAACCCTTTCTGTTCCTCTCAATTTCCCTCTTTGCCCTGAATGATGACCATATCAGAGGCTTTGGCCTAAATTTTGGCCTAATAAAAAAAATAAAAGTCTCGGAAGTCATCAGTTGAATTTTATTCATTACAAGATCAGAAAAACTCACTATCATTATCACCATTATTGCTCTTTACCTTTCACTATCATCATCATAAATTTCATTTTCATCACTGTAAATTGTGCGTAGATCATACAGACCCGTAGCCTATATAATATATATAAACAATAATATCACTGACGACAGATTGAATATTTACGAGAAATCAGCATATAATGGCAACTGACATAATCAAGATTTTTTACATTTTGTCACCGGTTAGGTGTAACCATCAGCCAATCAGAACGCAGCGCTAGAGATTACTACATTCTCCTTGGCTGAGCGACGTCCCGTAACCACTCCCCCCGACGGACAGAACACATCCGGTATATTTGTTTATATACGGTAACTCCAAGTACTTCAAAGTATCAGCCAATCAGAACGCTGCTCCATGGGGCGCCACATTCTCATTGGCTGAGCGACGTCCGGTAGCCAAGTCCCCCAGACGCCCAGAACACACTCACTCCCGACAATTGTGGTGAGCTGGAACTTGATAAGTTTCTGAGTTTAAAATTTCAAACTTGACTCTTTATGAAGACACTTTAATTCAATACTTCATGATGTATACATGATACATTATACATGTATACGGTGCACCGACAATTCAGCGCCAGACAATTCAGCGCCGACAATTCAGCGCCGACAATTCAGCGCTAGACAATTCAGCGCAAAGACAATTCAGCGCAAAGACAATTCAGCGCAAAGACACTTAAAAAGGAAATTATAAACAAAAACACCAAGAAGTTAAAAATTCGAAAATAAAAGAACTAGCTACTCGTTCAAAGTAATTAAGTATGTAATGCTTCTTCAAACATTAGTCAAAAATAAATTACCTAGCCACTTGTTCAAAGTAATTAAGTATTTAAGTCTTTAATTATTTATTCCTGTTTCAATAATGTTTTTTCAAAAGAGAAAGCAAGTTATTACACTTTCAGACACTAGCCAAGATGGAGCGAATTCTTTCAGAAAAAAACCCGTGAGCAAATAATTTTAAATGGATTCTTTTATCGCTTAGACAGAAAGCTTGCCAGTGGAAAGGAGTCGTGGCGATGCGTTGATGAAAAATGTAGAGGTCGAATTCATGTTGATGGCGGTTTTTCTTGGAAGACAGTGACTGAACATAATCATGTGCCGCAACCTGCAGCAGCTGACGTGAAGAAAGTACTCTCTCGAATTAGAGAGAGAGCTGGTTCTTCAAACGACATACCAAGAAGAATTATTCAAGAAAGTTGTGTTCACTTGAGCACTGAACCAACTGCTCTTCTCCCAAAGTATACGTTAATACAGCGAAATGTACAACGTAATAGAAGAAAAGAGGGACAAGCAATTCCAGCTCCTACTACTGTACAGTGACCGATATTGAAATACCCGAATGGTTATGCAAAACACACAATGGAGATCATTTTTTGGGCTATGATTCAGGTGTAGATGATCCAGATCGATTTTTTGTATTTTGTACCCCGGAAAATTTAAAACTACTGAAAGAAAATAAGCATTGGTGTGCTGATGGCACTTTCAAAGTGGCACCCAATCTCTTCTATCAAGTTCATGTTATACATAAATAAGAGAAGGTCGTGTTTATCCAATGTTTTATGCATTGCTGCAGAATAAAAGTCAAGAAACATACAAAAATTTTTTAGATGTGCTTCTTTATTTGGAACCTGGTATACGACCCGATACAATTTTGTGTGACTTTGAAAAGGCATTCCATTATGCTATAATAAGAAGTTTTCTCTGGCGCTTGTATAGTTGGCTGGTTGTTTCATCTGGGACAAAGTGTTTGGAGAAAAATCGGTAGCCTGAATCTAACAAGCCTATATTTACATAATGAAAGCATGCGCTTATTTTTGCAAGATGCTAGTTGCACTGGCTTTCGTTCCTATTGATGATGTTATTGAAGTCTTTGAAAAATTGCAGGTTGAAATACCAGATGATTTAGACGACCTCGTTGCTTATTTCGAAGACACATATATAGGACGCCCATTTCGTCGCAGAAGAAAAGATCCTCATTTTAAGCCTGAGGTATGGAATATTTATGAACGAATTGTCAGAAATCTTCCGAAGACCAATAACGCAGTAAAAGGGTGGCATCGTGCATTTCAGACTTCACTTGGTCATAACCACCCAATAATTTACAAATTCATTGAATTTCTTCGACTGGAACAAGATCATACAGAAAAAAAGCTGATTAGAATAAATGCTGGAAAACAGGACACTGCAAAACACTCAAAATATGAACGAGCTTATTACGCCATAAAAACAATAGTTTCTGAATATGACACGCGAGTTGACAAACTAGAATATTTGCGAGCTGTTAGTTTTCAGATAACACTTCAAAAATAGGAATGAAAAAATTTGTTTAGCATTTATTTTTATATTTTATATAATAAATTTTTTTGTACTAAATCCAATAAATAAATTTTTTTTGTACTAAATCCAATAAATAAACTTTTAACAATTATTTTTTCTGTTTATAATTTTCTTTTTAAGTGTCTTTGCGCTGAATTGTCTTAGCGCTGAATTGTCTTTGCGCTGAATTGTCTAGCGCTGAATTGTCGGCGCTGAATTGTCGGCGCTGAATTGTCTGGCGCTGAATTGTCGTGTCACGACATGTATACATATGCATAGAATATACTTGCCACTCTATACCAGATATATAAGGAATTCTGATAACCACAATAACTTCTCGAAATGTGTCGTTACAAATATGTATTTAGTTATCACTCTCCCCTTTTTTCTCGTATTTACAGTCGACTTTATATATTTTATTATATACCATTTTATTCAGAAGTTATTCCTCTTTATTTCAGTATACAATTGTAACCCCCATCATGTAAATAAATTATACAAAAATAATATTAAATATGAAAAAGTTGCTCAGTGAACTGACCTGGATAATTAAGACTTCAAGGTAAATTGGACCGTATTGTATTACTCCATAAGGCTGCTTTCTCTCTCTCTCTTACTCTTCTGGGTTACGCCTTTGTGACAGCTACTATTGAAACGATTATACGTGATTTCTTTGAAGTTTCTCTCTCTCTCTCTCTCTCCCTCTCTCTCTCTCTACGGGTGAAGGTTGCTGTTGGTATGTTGTGGGTGGGAATTGGGTGGGTTGTACATAGAAGGTTGTTCACAAAAATACATACATTTACATACATAAGTACATACATACATTCGTAATTACACTTTTCACATTGGTGCCCGAAGACAACGTCTTTAATCTCTGAAAATTAATTCAGCGCTGAATTATGTATATGGTGGCTAGTTGAGTCTTGTGGGTAAAAGCCAGGTTATCTGTTGTACTACTGAGGCTTCTTGAAATTTCATGACAGTCAAATGCTAATTATTATTATTATTATTATTATTATTATTATTATTATTATTATTATTATTATTATTATTATTATTATTATTATTATGTTTTGATTTCAGATCATCTTTATGATCTGTTAATGACATATTATAAAAAAAGAAATGATAATAATAATAATAATAATAATATTAACAATAATAATAATAAATAATAATAATAATAATAATAATAATAATAATAATAATAATAATAATAATTATTATTATTATTATTATTATTATTATTATTATTATTATTATTATTATTATTATTATTACGTCAAGTGTAAACTGTGAAGAAGCAGAAGGCTATAACGACTTAGAATCAAGAGAGAGAGAGAGAGAGAGAGAGAGAGAGAGAGAGAGAGAGAGAGAGAGAGAGAGAGAGAGAGAGAGAGAGAGAGAGCTAATACAAACTATAAAAATTTATTACAGAACATTACAGTGATATCAAGGAATCATAATATACGTTAAGAACAGTAGTTTTTTTATGGCTCTCTCTCTCTCTCTCTCTCAC